>NC_081289.1:67950064-68210808 GCF_030490865.1 Poecile atricapillus | reverse complement strand
TAAGGGAAGGGAAGGGAAGGGAAGGGAAGGAAGGTGCGGGAAGGGAAGGTGCGGGAAGGGAAGGTGCGGGAAGGGAAGGTGCGGGAAGGGAAGGGAAGGTGCGGGAAGGGAAGGTGCGGGAAGGGAAGGGAAGGGAAGGGAAGGGAAGGGAAGGGAAGGGAAGGGAAGGGAAGGGAAGGGGGAAGGGGAGGAAGGGGAAGGGAAGGGAAGGAAGGGAAGGGAAGGGAAGGGAAGGGAAGGGAAGGGGAAGGGAAGGGAAGGGAAGGGAAGGGAAGGGAAGGGAAGGGAAGGGAAGGGAAGGGAAGGGAAGGGAAGGGAAGGGAAGGTGCGGGAAGGTGCGGGAAGGTGCGGGAAGGGAAGGGAAGGGAAGGTGCGGGAAGGTGCGGGAAGGTGCGGGAAGGTGCGGGAAGGGAAGGGAAGGGAAGGGAAGGGGAAGGGAAGGGAAGGGAAGGGAAGGGAAGGGAAGGGAAGGGAAGGGAAGGGAAGGAAGGGAAGGGAAGGGAAGGGAAGGGAAGGGAAGGGAAGGGAAGGGGAAGGGAAGGAAGGGAAGGGAAGGGGAAGGGAAGGGAAGGGAAGGGAAGGAGGGAAGGGAAGGAAGGGAAGGGAAGGGAAGGAGAAGGGAAGGGAAGGGAAGGTGCGGGAAGGGAAGGTGCGGGAAGGTGCAGGGAAGGTGCGGGAAGGGCGGGAAGGGAAGGGAAGGGAAGGGAAGGGAAGGAAGGGAAGGGAAGGGAAGGGAAGGGAAGGGAAGGGAAGGGAAGGGAAGGAAGGGAAGGGAAGGGAAGGGAAGGGAAGGGAAGGGAAGGGAAGGAAGGGAAGGGAAGGGAAGGGAAGGGAAGGGAAGGGAAGGGAAGGAAGGGAAGGGAAGGAGGAAGGGAAGGGAAGGTGCGGGAAGGGAAGGTGCGGGAAGGGAAGGTGCGGGAAGGGAAGGTGCGGGAAGGGAAGGTGCGGGAAGGGAAGGTGCGGGAAGGTGCGGGAAGGTGCGGGAAGGTGCGGGAAGGTGCGGGAAGGTGCGGGAAGGTGCGGGAAGGTGCGGGAAGGGAAGGGAAGGGAAGGTGCGGGAAGGTGCGGGAAGGGAAGGTGCGGGAAGGGAAGGTGCGGGAAGGGAAGGTGCGGGAAGGGAAGGGAAGGTGCGGGAAGGTGCGGGAAGGTGCGGGAAGGTGCGGGAAGGGAAGGGAAGGGAAGGTGCGGGAAGGGAAGGGAAGGGAAGGGAAGGGAAGGGAAGGGAAGGAAGGGAAGGGAAGGGAAGGGAAGGGAAGGGAAGGGAAGGGAAGGGAAGGGAAGGAAGGGAAGGGAAGGGAAGGGAAGGGAAGGGGAAGGGAAGGGAAGGGAAGGGAAGGGAAGGGAAGGAAGGGAAGGGAAGGGAAGGAAGGGGAAGGGAAGGGAAGGGAAGGGAAGGGGAAGGGAAGGGAAGGAAGGGAAGGGAAGGGAAGGGAAGGGAAGGGAAGGGAAGGGAAGGGAAGGAAGGGAAGGTGCGGGAAGGGAAGGTGCGGGAAGGGAAGGTGCGGGAAGGGAAGGGAAGGGAAGGAGGGAAGGGAAGGGAAGGGAAGGGAAGGGAAGGGAAGGAAGGGAAGGGAAGGGAAGGGAGGGAAGGGAAGGGAAGGGAAGGGAAGGGAAGGGAAGGGAAGGGAAGGGAAGGGAAGGGAAGGGAAGGGAAGGGAAGGGAAGGGAAGGGAAGGGAAGGGAAGGGAAGGGAAGGGAAGGGAAGGGAAGGGAAGGGAAGGGAAGGGAAGGGAAGGGAAGGTGCGGGAAGGTGCGGGAAGGGAAGGTGCGGGAAGGTGCGGGAAGGGAAGGTGCGGGAAGGAAGGTGCGGGAAGGGAAGGTGCGGGAAGGGAAGGTGCGGGAAGGGAAGGGAAGGGAAGGAAGGGAAGGGAAGGGAAGGGAAGGGAAGGGAAGGGAAGGTGCGGGAAGGTGCGGGAAGGGAAGGGAAGGTGCGGGAAGGGAAGGGAAGGGAAGGGAAGGGAAGGGAAGGGAAGGGAAGGGAAGGGAAGGGAAGGGAAGGAAGGGAAGGGAAGGAAGGGAAGGGAAGGGAAGGGAAGGGAAGGGAAGGGAAGGGAAGGGAAGGGAAGGGAAGGGAAGGGAAGGGAAGGGAAGGGAAGGAAGGGAAGGGAAGGGAAGGGAAGGGAAGGGAAGGGAAGGGAAGGGAAGGGAAGGGAAGGGAAGGGAAGGGAAGGGAAGGGAAGGGAAGGGAAGGGAAGGAAGGGAAGGGAAGGGAAGGGGAAAGGAAGGGGAGGGGAGGGGAGGGGAGGGGAGGGGAGGGGAGGGGAGGGGAAGGGAAGGGAAAGGGAAGGGAAAGGGAAGGAAAGGGAAGGGAAAGGGAAGGGAAAGGGGAAGGGAAGGGGAGGGAAGGGGAGGGAAGGGGAGGAAGGGGGAGGGAAGGGGGAGGGAAGGGAGGAGGGAAGGGAAGGGAAGGGAAGGGAAGGGAAGGAAGGGAAGGGAAGGGAAGGGAAGGGAAGGGAAGGAAGGGAAGGGAAGGGAAGGGAAGGGAAGGGAAGGGAAGGGAAGGGAAGGGAAGGGAAGGGAAGGAAGGGAAGGGAAGGAGGGAAGGAAGGGAAGGAAGGGAAGGGAAGGGAAGGGAAGGGAAGGAAGGGAAGGGAAGGGAAGGAAGGGAAGGGAAGGGAAGGTGCGGGAAGGGAAGGTGCGGGAAGGGAAGGTGCGGGAAGGGAAGGTGCGGGAAGGTGCGGGAAGGGAAGGTGCGGGAAGGTGCGGGAAGGAAGGTGCGGGAAGGTGCGGGAAGGGAAGGTGCGGGAAGGGAAGGTGCGGGAAGGGAAGGGAAGGTGCGGGAAGGGAAGGGGAAGGGAAGGTGCGGGAAGGGAAGGTGCGGGAAGGGAAGGTGCGGGAAGGGAAGGAAGGAAGGGAAGGGAAGGGAAGGAAGGGAAGGAAGGGAAGGAAGGGAAGGAAGGGAAGGGAAGGGAAGGGAAGGGAAGGGAAGGGAAGGAAGGGAAGGGAAGGGAAGGGAAGGGAAGGGAAGGGAAGGGAAGGGAAGGGAAGGGAAGGGAAGGAAGGGAAGGAAGGAAGGGAAGGGAAGGGAAGGGAAGGGAAGGGAAGGAAGGGAAGGGAAGGGAAGGGAGGGAAGGGAAGGGAAGGGAAGGGGGAAGGGAAGGGAAGGGAAGGGAAGGTGCGGGAAGGGAAGGTGCGGGAAGGGAAGGTGCGGGAAGGGAAGGTGCGGGAAGGTGCGGAAGGGAAGGTGCGGGAAGGTGCGGGAAGGGAAGGTGCGGAAGGTGCGGAAGGGAAGGTGCGGGAAGGGAAGGTGCGGGAAGGGAAGGGAAGGTGCGGGAAGGGAAGGAAGGGAAGGTGCGGGAAGGGAAGGTGCGGGAAGGGAAGGTGCGGGAAGGGAAGGGAAGGGAAGGGAAGGGAAGGGAAGGGAAGGGAAGGGAAGGGAAGGGAAGGGAAGGGAAGGGAAGGGAAGGGAAGGAAGGGAAGGGAAGGGAAGGGAAGGGAAGGGAAGGGAAGGGAAGGAAGGAAAGGAAAGGAAAGGAAAGGAAAGGAAAGGAAAGGAAAGGAAAGGAAAGGAAAGGAAAGGAAAGGAAAGGAAAGGAAAGGAAAGGAAAGGAAAGGAAAGGAAAGGAAAGGAAAGGAAAGGAAAGGAAAAGGAAAGGAAAGGAAAGGAAAGGAAAGGAAAGGAAAGGAAAGGAAAGGAAAGGAAAGGAAAAGGAAAGGAAAGGAAAGGAAAGGAAAGGAAAGGAAAGGAAAGGAAAGGAAAGGAAGAATAACAGAAGCAGCTCTATGGAGCAGCATAGTATTCAGGAGGAGAATAAGCACATAAAGCACAGATCCAATGTTTTTTTACCAGAGAGGTGTTTTAAAATAAGTAAAAAAATTAGGATGAATTGCCCTTAGCCTTGTTAATCCAGGCTGTGATGTGCAGCATAAGCCTGGGCCTCCATTATTATGCTGAATTTGGATAAGATCAGGACCTATGTCTCCAAAGCTATAACAGCCTTGGTTCTGGGAAAAATGTGTCCAGCTGCAGTCACTGTCACAGGCACACAGTTCAGGTAAACACCCATGGGGTGTCTGCTAAATAATTCTGCATTTGAGCCCACAAGGCTGACTTCCTTGGGAACAGCATTATTGCAAGTTCCATTTTTCAATGACAGAAAGTTTGCATCTTAGAAATAATTCAACTTTTCTTGGTTACTCACCTTATCGTGCTGGCTGCATACGGAAGGTGGTGTTTCAGAGGTGAAATTTTAAAGGTGAATTTTCCTGTTATGTCCCTGGCCCACAGTGGAAAAGACTGGAGACCAAATTCCTTATCTTAGTTTATTACAGCTGAAAATATTGTGTGGGTTTTTTTTTTTTTTTAGTGAGAAAATTCTCCATAATGGCAGCTGAAGTCTTTTTCTCCCAAAACTTGTGAGATGGTAGCAAACTACCATAGACATAACAAATTACTGCCAGATAGATAAGCAACCTAGTCTAGTGGAAGGTATCCCTGGCCATGGCAGGGCGTTGGAATGAGTGAGTTTTAAGGTCCTTTTCAAGCCAAAACAATTCTATGACTCTATAAATCATGTTTACTGTTTCTGGGCCTGATCCTTCTGGCACAGATGGTCATAAGTTTAAGCCAAAAGTGGTCAGTAGTCTCTCAGGGAAGAATTAACTGAGTCCCAGGCTGTATTTTTAAAATAGTCCAGAGTTACCTCATTAATGCTGAAAGTTTTCTTAAGAGGGCATTTTCAGTTAATGGGGGAGTAGTGGCATTACAAATAAAAATAAAAATAAATTATCAAAAAAAGGTTATTTTCAAATTGAGTTCATTGAAATGAATGGGAGGTAAAAACCTCCCATTTAATTTAGTGGAGTTTGGCTCATATGATTAAATTTTGTTGGTGGTGGGTTTGTTATTTTTTTTTTAGTTTTTTGTTGTTTTTTTTTTCCAGAAAATCGAGTCCAAAGTTTTTCTGGAGGCTTGGAATCCTAAATAATTTGTTCCAGCACTTAAACCAGTTCACTGACTGCCTAAATTACTTTTTAATGCTTCAGTATAGCTCTGAAAATAGGCTGGCTGATTTATCAGTAAATTCACCTTTGTTGACAGCTGTTGTCCTTTATGCACTTCTATTTTTTGTAATGGTTTTCCTCCTTCTAAGATGATTATATGTCACAGTACCCTAGCTTTGGTAGCATACATCCTAATATAAAATAACCTATGTTCTGGGGAAAATATATAATTTTACAGTGACTAATTCTGACCTGAAAAACTGGCTTCAGTGACCGTGCTTGTCTTGGGGACCAGGACATATGGAAATAACCTCAACAAATATGGGCAGTATATATATATATTTTATTTTTTTTTTTCCCAAATAAATGGAAAACTAAAGGCAAAGTTCTTAGGAGCATATAATAATCAACATACAGGCTGTCTTTTGAATTTCTTGCTAGTCAAATTCGTAGAGGAATCTGCTGCAACAGTGGCATGATGATTTGTAGAGTAGCTTATTTTTTCTTGTTTTTGAAAAATTCCTTTCCTGAATCTTTAACAATTCTCCTTTCTTTTTATCCTACTTGGCTTTTGCAACCATTCTGTTGAACAGCAGCTAGAGTTTGATTTCTAAGGAGATCATTTGCCATGATTTATAGTTTGTTTTTTCTCAAGCCAGAAACTCTCACATTGACTCATGCTGGGTATTATTCGATTGCTCAAATAGCTGTATTGAATTCAGCAGGAATACTGAAGAATACTGAGGAATACTATCAATGTTTCCACTCAATGAAAAAGCCAAGACTAGCAGAAACCATCCCTTTTTAAATTCCTTTTGTGAAATGTAACAAAACCAAGGTGTACAAAGGAATCTAGAAACCATATAGAGAATTTATTGATATCTGAGTTAATTCCTATAATTTCCAAGTATTAAGTATGAAGAGATGAGGTGCTCACATAAAAAAAAAATTGCCCTCAGATTTTTTTCTGCCTATGGTGAAATTTATGTTTTCTTCTCTCATCTCAATCTTTTAAACAACTCAGTCCTGCACTTGATATTGACTCTTACCTCTCTTCACAGCAGAGCCCTGCAAATTAGACTTTCTTTTGTGTCTGTATTAAAATGTCTTCACTGAAGGAATAATGTCACCCCTATCTGTGTCTTAGCTGGAGCGGGTATTAAGGTGTATGTGTTTATTTTAATTTACTGGTTTGCTTTTCTTTTGCAACCATTTGCCACCTAATGTTGGTAACATATGAGGAATAAATGTTGGTCTGTGAAAATGTCTTCAATTTAAAACACGGTGCAAATGGCATGAGAAATAAAGAAATAAACAATAGACATGAGTGGGAAGAGGGTCACTTCTCTCATTCAGATTTTATGCTACTCTGAAAGGAAAATTTCAGCATTTCTTGAAATGTTCAGTGTTCCAATGTCTTAGTGCACTACAATAACTGTCAAAACCCAAGTGGATAAGATTTTGGGGGTATTTTTGCAAACCAAATGCATTCTTAATGCTTTTTTTTTTATTATTGTTTTTTCCAGTTGAGGTCTGACATAAGAACTCAATATATTGATCCAAAAGCCTCTTTCAGGGGAAATAAATGGCAAGCAAACATGTCATGCACAGCTGCTGCCAACAGCCTTAAACAAATCATAGTCAGCTCCAAACACAAACAGGGTAGTTTAGATAGTTATTAGAAAAAAGTTCTTTATTCAGAGGATGGGGAGGCCCTGGCACAGGGTGCCCAGAGCAGCTGTGGCTGCCCCTAGATCCCTGGAAATGCCCCAGGACAGGCTGGACAGGGCTTGGAGCAGCCTGGAATAGGGGGATGTGTCCCAGGCCACGGCAGGGGATGGGACTGGATGAGATTTAAGGTCCTTTCCAACTTAACAACAATGATTTTTTAGGTCTTTTCCACAAAAAGAAGCAAAGAGTGAAAACACAAAATATGTATGTTTTAAAAAAAATTTTTGGCGAAAATATGTTTTTGTTGTCCCCTCTAGACTTAAATCAATTCTGCGATCAAGAGTCTATGATTCTACAATAATTGAAGCTGGTGCTAACTACACAAAATAAGTAAATAACAGGTGGTTTATTTAATTTATTTATTTATTTTTTTTTTTTTTTTGCAAAAACGACCCAGAGGGATTAAAAGGATAAAAGTTACTGGTGTTTTTCGCTTTAAATCCTGAAAGGAGTGGAGGTGCTATGCTCGTTGTGATTTCCCTTTTGTGCACTGGGGGCTGAAGGAACAGATGTGTCAGGCCAAATCAAAGACCAATCTACTGCAGCACCAATATCCTGTCTCCTCTCATGTTCTCGGCTGGACATTTGGAGATCTGAATGAATATTAATTTTCAGTTTATAACCAAGTTCCACACGTAGGGCCTGCTACCTGCAGCATTTAGCCACCTGTGGTACCTGCAGAGGTGGTTTCAGAGGTGAGTTGTTAATTAGATCCCAGAAGATTACCGGTGGTTTTTCAAATCTTAAATTAATTTAAGCTCCCTTTCAGCTCACTTCCAACCGAGAATTGCTAATTTATTTGTATTTGTCTTTGTTTGGAAGTGAATCCACATCACCCAATGTAATTTCTCACTGCCAGTGTTATTTCTAATCCTCTCACCTGCACGGCAGGATAGGATGAAGAATTCAATTTACACCCTGTTCAGTATTTCAGTACATTAAAGCTGAGTATTAAAGGATACCTTTTCTTTCTATATAAGAGTGCAGTCCACAGACTTTTAATCTTTTTATTTTTTCCTTTTTTTTCCAACTATTCTACAGTTTTCTAATGTAAAGTACGTTAATAAAACTGCCCTTCAAAAAATCCTTATCTTACAATTCAACAGCAGTTAGAAAACTATATTTGGAATTATTATTGCTGAAAAATATTTAGCATAATAATAATAACTTCAAGAATGTTTGAGGCTCAGTGTACCCTCTTATATTTACACTTCCACGAATTTCTGATGAACTTTAGCTTGAAAACACTCTAAGTTGCAGGATACATATGGAATAGAAGCTAAGGATTTAGCTTCACAGTATTTTAATAAAGTGACATTGAATTATACTGAAGAAGTAATATTATGTATTAACAAAAAAAGCAAATTTTTGTAATGGAGAAGATTGTTTTTCCATTTAACCAGTATCCTCAAATGGTAGCATTCAGTATCCATTACATGAAATAGAAAATAAGATTCATAACCATAAGTTGAAACTAATTTACAAGACCAGATTTTTATCTGTTAGGGTTCTCAGAAAGCATCCATTCCTTTAAAATTGAGAAGTAATGTAACATCTTATATCATTTTGATTTTAATTAAATTTTAATGTATACTGCTTTATTTCCTTGCATTTATTTTTGCCACAAGTTGATTTTAGGCAGTTCTTGAATTATTATTTTTTTTTCCCTGGCTTGATTTTGTTATTAAAAAATTATGTTACTATATACTGGGAAAAACCCCCAACATTTGCAAATGAAAATGGCTTTCTAGTTTTAGTCTCTGAGATAACTTTCTTTTGTAAATATTGCAGTATCAAATACTGGAATGGATGATCACTTATGTAATCAGTGTTTCATATGTATTTTCAATACAAGAGAATTTGTCACAGTAAGATCTTTGGTTGTCTAAACACATTATACACAGAGTTTTCTGAATTTCCTCTGGAGGATGCAAAACATTCTGCCAGAGGGAGAAAAAGGAAGCTCAGTTATGTGTAGGATAAAATGATTCTTTGTGTTTAAACCAGATAACTTTGAATGTATGGAAGTTGAATACTGAATATGCAATGGAGAAATACTCTGGTGAAAGGCTGAAACTGCCTTTAACTTCAATGTAAGACCGAAAAATTGCTAATATATACTGCAGTTCTTTCTCCCCAAAACTGATCACACAAATATCTGCAACTAAAGAGTCTACTGAGTAACAAAATGTGGCTGAGAATTAATGCAGATTTCAGTCTGCACCAAAAATCTGGGGCAGCACCAGCTCTTTTAATGGCCAGGCAATTTTATTTCTTCAAACACAACACAGCAATGAGTCTTTACATAATCAATAACTTTTTTTGATTACTAGCATGGTTCTTGAGGCTGCAAATGCCATGGAATTGTGCTCCAAGGCACTACCTCTACCTCTTGTGGCAGCTCTTCTGGAGGCTCAATTATCCAAATATCTCCTCCAGACTCCAACAGAGACAGGTAACTCATGTTATCCCTAGATTTGAAGGAAGACACAGCAAAAACAACCTGTGTATCTTGAAATTAAAAACCTGAGAAACATTATAACTTGGAAATCCACCTGCCATCCATAAACACTGCATGTAAAAAGTAAAACCACAAAAAAATTCCCCTCCTATAAATATCTGCTTGATTCAGTGGAAAGTGACTGCATCATTTGTTCAGGAAAACTGCTGCCTTTTAGCTCTTGGGTTCCTGCAATTTCTAGAAAGTTTTGAAGCCTTTTCTCTGGCATGAAAGCCTTTTTTATGATGAATTATTTTCAGTCAGATAGCTCAGAGATTCAGATTTAAACTGATCGGTGTGCTTATTGCTTGACTCCAAAGATTAAATGAAAATTGAGCTGAGATTAGGCTCACCACCCTGTGCTTGAACTTAGTTTCCAGAGAAGGGCTGAAAATAGCTATTATTGTTCCACCAGCCTGAAATGCTGGACGGGTGCTTAGCAAGTTCTGTAATAAAGTGCACAATTCTCCTTTTTTCCCCCCTTATCTCTCCCCATAATGACATATAGTTCATTTTGTTGCAGTTTATTGGCAGCCATGGTAGATTTGACCAACAAAATCAATACCCAGTGCTGGATCCAGTACATTCACAGGGCAATTTGGAGTCTTGCAGGAGTTTTATGTTAAGAATTTGCAGAAGAGATACAGTGCCCTGGTAACTAGAAACAAATCTTAGACTTTAGGCTTATCCCAACTGTAGACAGGATGAACTGGACAGACACATTAATAATGTCTACTAAACCATTTTGGATCTGAAAAGTGCACATATATTGTTGCCCTATCTCTAAATTCTCTTTCTCTGTCTGTCTCTGGGCTTGACATAACAATTTTTATTTCTTCTTCAGGGAAAAATGCTGTTTAAATTGCTATTTCATCTCTCTATTCCAGAGTCCTTAGGTCAATGTTCACAGCATTTTAGAAACGAGAGTTTTACTCCTATAACTTTTGAACTGCCACAATGATTTTTTAGGTCTTTTGCACAAAAAGAAGCAAAGAGTGAAAACACAAAATATTTAGGTTTAAAAAAAAAAAAAAAATTGGTGAAAACAATTCTTTATTTCTCCACTCTAGGCTAAAAGTAATTTATTAGATAGCCATCACTGGCACTCACATTTCCAAAATTGCTATAAAATATATGCAAGCGTGTAAGGGAAGTAACCTAGAAATTCCTACTATTTTTTTAAAACTCCTGAAACCTTTTAAAGTAGAAAATCTCTGTGTGTGAGGAGATACAAAAGATACCACAAAAGTCAAGGGTCACCAAGAGAAACTGGTTGAGATTCTGATTTAGGGTCCAACCTCAGTGACAAATGGATGGAGGATGGGAAAGTCACAACCCCCTGACTTCAGTAAGGACTACATTATTAATCTAAAGTGCATTGCACAGCAGATTTTTTCCCTCATGTTGTTCTTCATCAAAAATTAGCAAAAAATGTAACCAGCTTTATCCCAGATAAATATTTTTCTCAGAGGGACTGGCTGAATTTCAGTGACAATAAACTCTAAATCTCTAAATTTTGATTTTTTTTTCCTGTTTCTTTTGTTTCCTTGTGAAGTAAAGCAAGTATTAAATCTTGGTATCCACACTGGCTACCTCACTACAGATGTAGATATTAAGTAGTCTCTCACTTTATGGCATTTATATAGGAAAACAAACACATCTTGCCTTAAAACTGCCCTCTGTCAAATGCCACATTTCTAATTTAGTGTTAGAAAATACAAGACAAATTGAAACTGACAAAGCTACTTAGTACATGATAGTTTTTTTTTCCAGTAAGGTCTGAACCTTTATTGTATTTGATCTTGCCAACATTTCCAAATATTCTTTCTGAGGAAAAAAAAAAAAGCCAGAAAAAACCCTATAAAAACAAACAAACCCAAACAAAATCCCCCACAACGTCTCCATAAACTCCCACAAGTTTGCAATGAAAAAATCCTCACTATAAATACATTATCATATTAAGGCACTTTGCTCTCCTACTTCCTTCCCCCCCCCCCAACAAATGTAAAACAGAAGTATGTTAATCTACATAGTTTTCATGTTTATTGCCAAAAGTTTTATTGCTGCAATTTTGCAACGCATTTTTAACATTTCATAAAAGGGCACCTTTTTCCTAGGTAGTGTAGGGGCATTTTTGGTAAGGGTTAATTTTTTGCTCTGGGCCTATACATCTATGTCTCAGAGTTTTCCTACCAAAGAAGTAAAATATCAAAGTAACAAAGTGCTGCACTGCAAAACAGTGACACATTGGAAAGCAAAGATTCTGACCAGCTGAAATGTGATGGATTCAAGAGAATTGGAATAAGAAGAGGCATTTCCTGGGTTTGTCTGTGACAGCAGGGACATACATCACAATTAGAATAATCATCAAAAAACTTGCTTTAAAGTTCCAAGTTGTTTTTGTACTAGAGGCTTTAAAACAGGGTATGAACACAAGGGGCCTCTGACTTGGAAAAATCTTGTTTCCATTTCATGTTTCTTGTTTCCATCCTGATTGTTTGGATTTAATGACTGGTAGAACAAACTTTTCTCCCTCTATGTGCAAGTTTTCAGAGTTACAAAGAGAGAATGAGACGTGGGCTTCTCTTTCAATGATGTGCCCATAATTTTGTAGTGTTATACTTGGGAATCAAATTTGCTAAGCTCTGGTTTTAAAACACCTGCTTTTCTCACTGATAAATGACAGAAAACAAACAAACAGACCAAAAAAACAAACCAATTTTTGACCAAAAGTTGGCTTATCAACCTAAGTGCCTGAAGGTCCACATTTTGATCATTCCCACAGGGAGAGAGAGCCCAAAGAAGTGATCCCTGTCCAGGAGTTTTAAGCTTTATTCTGTGATGAAATCACTCTAAAATTATTTGTAAAGCAGCCAGGCAGCTACAAGTTAGTGCTGCTGTTCAACGGGAAGTGACTGTAAAAACCATATATATCCATTTTACACAGGAGTTTACTGGTAAAAATACAGTAGGAAGAAAAAAAAAAAATTAACACTTAGCTTAAATCAATTCCCTAAATAGATTGAACTAAGTGAAGTCATATTTGGCAACTGTCTTTTGCCCAGAAATTTGGGTGGGTTTTTTTTTCCTTCCAAGGAAAACAGATTTTTAGTGATATTAAACAATTTAACTAGATTTATAATGCATTTCTCTTGTGTCCAGATGAACAGATCCTCACTCTCTAGAGATATTAAGATGCCAGGGTGATATGTAGAAGACTCAAAACCAAACAAATAAAACACCTTCAACTTTTCTGTGCTAGACTCAAACTGAGCAGGGCCTCTTCTAGGGTTAAATAGAAATTGTCATTATTGTTGAACACAGAATTTACAGAAATTGTGAAGCTTTGACAAAAGCCTCCCCTCTGAATCTTAACCTGCATCCTCATGGCAATATATTTGTTTAAAATTCACAAAATTTATCTTCAAGGAAATAATTTAATGACTGCTGACCACATATCATTAGAAGAGTTTTCCACTCTAAAGTGAACAGTAATGTGAAAAAATAATCAATTGTTGAGAAAGTACAGACTTAATTTTTAAAAAGAATTATTGAAAAATGATTTGTGAATTTTCTTCTGCTGTCTTCTGCCAGCCCATCTGAGGTAGAAAAGACAAAAATAGAGAAGGCAATGTTGAAGTGTAAATGGGAGGCCCAGTGCATCAGAAGCTGAAAGTGTGGGCAAAAAAATGCGTTTAGAAAATTCAGTTTTAACATGAAAGAGAATTCCCTCAACTCAGTGTTGTTACAGGAAAATACAGACATAAACTGTGGGCCAAACCTCCATTATGTGATGGCTACTTTTAATGTACAGAATTACATAAAAAATATCCTTTTTTTTTTAGTCCCTTGGTTGTTTTTGGTCCCTGGGTTTTTATAATTGATGAATGTTTCATGAATGAAAAATATTTTTTAATCTCCTTATATCTGAATAAGCAGTTTTACATCTGCCATGTGCTTGACAAGTATTGAAGAGATTTGCTCCTAAATGTTACACTTCACCAAACTAAGGAGAACATACAGATCCTTTACTGTGGGTTCATGAAATTTTTATTTTTTTCTTTAATTACTTTGAAAACTCAACAATTCTGTATGAGTACTTCAAAATGAAAAACTGCTTTTATGTTTTTTATCACTAAGACTTAGGCAACTTGAGAGATCAAATGAGTCATAATTTGGAATTCACTGAAGGCTTTTATTTTCTTTCTTCCTTCACCGTAACAAGTAATGGAGATTTGTGTCTGTTTAGCTAATGAAAAATACATTTGAAAAGGGTAAATATTCATTGAAGCAATATGATTAAATGCATGTAATAATTTAAAACAAGTCATGCCGATTGAGGTCTAGCATTACAAAGTAATACTTCCCGGCTTCCTAAAAAAACTTCCTTTAAAGTTAATTCTTTTCTATCTTTTCAGTGTAAGCCTCCATTATTTTTGATCAATGCAACTTGTGTAACCATACAGAGAGTGCTTCTTATTCAAAACTTTGTATTCAGTGAGTTTTTATATGATGTATTCACTGCTATTTAGCAATTACATTTCCTGCTTTGTCTTGTTCTTATTAGAAACCCCCCGGCCTTTGGTGTTTTGCTTGACAGACTGCCCTGACACACATGGGAAGTGTTTCAAAGACCACTTTAGTATTTTCTACCCATTTTAAGTACTGACACGAAGTGGCTCCCCAGTAGTTTGTCTCAACAAAAGGGGTGCCTGCTATGAGGTTTGAGGGATTTATTTTAGCGAAAGATGCATCCATTGCACTTCTGCATGGTTTCAAATCTGTAGGTGGATTTAACAAAGGCTGGGGGAGCCACATGGGTCATTTTCAGTGTGGGTTTAATTTCCCTAAAGCCTTTCTTGGATCAGCCCTGCAACACTGGAGTGGAACTACCACAATATACAATGTGGTATAAACGATATATACCACAGTATACAATGTGCCAACGTAGTAAAAATAAAAAAAAAAATCACATAATATTTAAAGCCACAAAATAACGTAATACCACCTTATTGAAAGATTCTATCTCATTTTTTGTGAGTTGAGAAGAGGCAAATGCCACTTGAGAGGCCTCAGCCTCAAATCTCAGGCTGAGAACACTCTAATTCTGGTGCTTCAGACTTAAGCAAGAATGTACATCCCTGTGAAATTTCTCTGTCTCTTTCCAGATAAGTTAATATGATAAAAAAAAAACAAAAAACAAAAAAACAAAACAAAACAAAAAACCCAAACCCCTGATCACCTTGTTTTATTCTGTTCTTTTAGACCATTGTGATTGCACTGGCGCAGCTGGTTGTACACGGCACTCTCATTCAAAGAATCATAAACAACATTTCCAGACCCTTTTTAAAGTTTCCAACCATTTTATACAATAACCAAGTGCAGCTACATCCACTAGAAACAATGTTGTCAGTGAAGTAGGAACTCTTAAGAGACCAGGTAAAATACAGCTCCCCATGAAGACAAAATGCTTTGAAAATATCTGTTTTCTAAATGAGTCGAAATATTTTACACAAACTCAGCTGTCCTGCCCTCATATGAGTACAAGAGTGTGGTGGAGAGAAAAAGAAAAAGAAAATATCTTCATCAGAGTCAGACAAAGGAAGTACAAAATAGGCTTGTTCTTACCCTTCTGGATTGTAATAGTGCCCACTAGATATCCTGCAAATTTTGCATGGTCACCCGAGTTTTGAGTTGGGTAGTGGCAACAGTTAGTCCCAGGTTTAAGTAAGATAGTCAAATTACTAGCAACTGTGTTTTTTGTTTATTTTGTTTTTATTCTCCATTATTAATTCTGTGTTTTCTCATTTGTTTGCCTGCTCCATATTTTCCCACACAAATTGTATTTGTGCTTTTAATTATGAGGCCGACAGAGAGAAGCTCCGGTTGAACAGGTGTACAACTGTTTTATTGTTTTTCTCCTCAAATAAAACACAGCTTACAGCTGTGGTGGGCATTGTGCCCTGTAATTTGAATAGTATTCAGTGGTACAATGAACTGTTGTTATCACTGGATCTGTAACTGAATGGAAGGATTTAGGATTCATTCATCAGTGATTTGGCCATAGGTAAAATAATAAAATGATAACAATAATTTAAATTGTTGTATTTATAATATTAATATATATAATTATAGATTATATTTATATTATTATGAATATAATAAATAATAATTTAATACTATTAAAATAAGTCCTATGCAATTATTAGGTGAAAACAAGTAAAAGGCCTCACCTTTCTACATTCATTCCTTAGTAGGTATCAAAAACAGTCGCGTACCTAGATTGAACTGCTAAGAAATTGTTTATTCCTTCATACTGAAAGTTAAGAAGTTCTAATATTTGAAAAACACAGCGAGGTAAAATTAACTTACTTGTTGCCACCAAGAAACCAGCCATCAGCTCACTTAAACCCTCTTATATTGCTGCAACACCCAACCTTATTTTCCAGTTGCTGCTCGTAAAAGAAGATTATAAGGGTGAGATTTTTTTGAAGGACAACTTTGCTGATGACCAGCTTTCCTTAAGCCCTTGGAATAATGAGCACTCACTCAATTTCTTCCCCATTTGCAGAGGATGAAAGGCTGTGATCATGACCTTGAGCCAGGAAAAAGTTGCACAACAGGTGCAGCAGCACCAAAAAGAGTATCACAGATAACTTCATACCTGCAGGCAGTGATTCATGTGCTACTTTAGCACTAGGGAATTTAAGAGAATAATAAGATGCCTGCTTTTACTTTTAAAAGACAGTGACATGTCAAATGATTGATTACAATGGGGAGAATTGCATAATACAATGTCCTCCTGACTAGATAAGTGTATTAAGAATGTGAGAGAGAGCAGTGGGTGATGTATAGCAAAATAAATGTGAGTTCACAGCGCAGGAAAGCAAGCAAAAGCATCTCCTATTTTCTGACACGCACGCAGGGAGAGTTCCAAGTAAGAAATGGCTGAGTGAATAGTTCTGTCCTGCACAGCAAAGGTTGTAAATCCACCTAAACAGCCTCACAATTATCTGCAGTTTGCATTATAGTCTGAGACCCTAATCCCAAAATCAAAGTCTAGACCCTTACTCCAAAATGAGATGTAATGTAAGGCACTGGAGGAAATGCTGGATGAATAACAACAAAAAAAGGAAGCTTAAAAGCAGCCAGAGAGCACTGGCTGCTCTGATGATAGCCATCAATTCCAACAGCAGGGTTTCACAACATTCCAGTGGGAATTATGGCAAAGATCGTGCTCCTGTCCCTCTTCCAGGGTTGGCAGCCATTCCAAATGCCATGCAGGAAAGATTGTCAGGATATTTGACTGGAAACAGCTTTATGGAACAACCTCTTAATCTACTTGCAGTAATTCATACCTGAGGGTTTGAGGCAAAGTATTGGAAAAGTAGCCAATTTCAGTAAAAAAATCGGTGCAGAATTCATCCTTTTGTCCTGTTCTTTGTAACAAAAGATTGTTTTTTTTTGGCAATATTTGCATCTGGTGTGCACTGGTTTTCTTGTATGGCTGAGATAGAGTTAATTTTTCTCCCTGGTAGATTTGTTTTGGATTTAGGATGGAAAAACCGGTCAACTTTGATTCATGCTCTGCAGTGAACACTAAGAAGGGACGAGAGAAAAGGGAAAATATGGGAATTATGCAAGGAGAGTTAGCAATGCTTTCAAAGAGAAGTGACAAACCACTTTTTTTTTTTTTTTTTCCAACCAGAAGGAAACAGGTCTGTATCAAGCAGAGAGATATTTTTTAATCTGCATGAAAAGGATAGCGGAACTCAGTGGTAAATTAGGTTACCTGGCGATAATGAGCAAAAGTGAAAAGGATAATAAATCAAGAAGAGCGTAAGCAACACCCTCTAGATCAGATTGCAGCTTGGGGAGGATAAGAACAAACTGAATTTTGATGAGGCACGTTTTGGTAGAGTGCAAGAAGCCACGCTGGAAAGCTTCTTAAACAGTTCTGAATTCTAACTTCATTAGTAACTGAGAGATACAAATCCAGACAGCCATTCCTAGCAATACCTTTAATAAGACATGAAAAGGAGATAAGACAGTACCATATATTGGGAGATTTATATTATGTCTCTGTCCTTTTCAATTAATCATGCACATGCTCAAACTGAAGGGGGGTTCTTTCATTGCCACCATAAATTACCAACTTACAACTACATATATTCTGCCATTTGTGCACCCTGAGCAGCCCTGCACCCCTGGAGAAGTTCCTTTCATCTCACTGGAACTCCTTGTGGATCTTTTGCTGAAGACCTGACTGCTTTCAATATTTGTGTACAACTCCATTTCTATGATCATTTAATTTAAGGCCATTATTTTCTATCAGAGTTACAAGTAGTCCTCTAATATCCTTGCCTCAGCTGGGAAACAGGATGTGAGATAAAGAGCAGAAAGATTTATTTATGTTCTCATTTATGCATTTATTTATTTAGAATGGTGTTAAATTATTTAGATTTTTTAGAACATATTTGGCTTAGGAAAAAAATTTACTTCCAAATTGCCTACAACTAAATCAAATATTGAACAACCAGGAAGATCAGCTACAGTTTAAATAATAAGAAATTGAAGTTTTTAATAATTTGTTCCTTTGCAGAAGTCTTTGTAAAAATCTGCTGTAGTCTGGGACTGGCAGATAGTTCAGAAGCAAATTCTCTGTAAAAAACTCTAAGAATGCTTGGAAGAGCTCTTGTATTTTCTTTGGAGTTCTTGCTCCCCCACTCTTTTCTCCTTCCAATACCACCCAAAAATCTTATTCCTTATTTTTCTGGAGTTGTTTTGAGGTTGGAGAAAGAAAGAGGAAAAAAAGGAACTAAAAGCTCATATTTAGTTTCCCATGTGAGTGTTCTACATTGGAAACATTAAAGTCTCTCTTTCCTGCCCAAGAAGAGACTGAATTCTTCTCTTCTGGGTTGATACCAGCTTTGACACAGGAAAAGACATCAGAATATGAGTGTGAAACTCAAAGGTAATGGAATCAAGTCATGAAATGGGAAAAACAACAACTTTTTTCCTCTTTCAGCTGTGCCCATCTTTTGACAACAAAGTTTATGTAGATTTTTAGGAAATGCAGAGGAGAGTCAGCAATCAGACTCTTTTTTAAGGATGATAAATAATGCAGTAATTTTCATGTGGGATGAAAAGACAGAAATGTTTATGGTTTAACCAACTGATACAGAAAAGATGAATAATTTACCTTTTTTTTTTTTTTTTTTTTAAGTGTGGTTTTCCCTCTCTACTTCTTTATGCACACTTTTAATTTAAATTCCTGACCCTTCTTCACTGCTTTGGTAAGGAAAGATGGCAATCAAGCTAGATTTAACCTCAAAATACGTGCTTTTGGCAAAAGCAGCTAAGAATATAAGGAAAGAATATATATCTTTATAAAAACCAATTCATTAATGGAGTGGAATCAATTGATAATATGAGAAAATTTGATGATTTGTAATAAAACTAAAAATTAAAAATTAATTTTAATATAAATAAATTAAATTATAAATTTAAAAAATTAAATTTAAAATAGAATTTAAAAATTAAATTAAAAAATACAATTAAAAAATAAAATTAAAAAATTAAAGGGATAAAATTAAAGGGAAAACATAGGCTGTACGTTAGGGGAAAACAGAGTTTAGATGGAATTACTTTTATTTAACCCAAAATTTTACTGTTTTTGCTCAAGTTATTGTAGTTCATTATCCCCTTATCAACAGTTAAATAATACTCAAAAAAGTAGCGCCAGTTTTTCCCTAATTATCCAGGTTCTTTATTCTGTCATTCTTCCTTTGAGTTGGATGTAGTCCTTCCACAGGTGTCCACAAAAACAGAAGAAAGAAGCTGAAGTCATCATTTCTGCATTTTCAGAGTTGTAATATTTTACTCCATCCAGTGTTGTGTGTGTTCTCTCTTTGTCTCCCTTTCTAATCCGTGCTGACCCCTGGGCCTGTGCCCAGTACTGAATTTACAGCGTTTCCAAGGATTTCTGAATTCTTGAGATATTCTTTTCTGATCTCTCTGTTGGTTCTCCACTCCTCCAAAAAGACTTTTCCTCCTGAATTTTCCGCCTTGAACTTCCTTGAGCTTTTTCCTCAACCTGCTGCCCGTTAAGGAAGGGAAATTGGAGCTTGCTCCTTTGAAGAGGGTGAATTTGAGGATGGAACCATTCTAGGATGTTAATGGTTTCTTTTTCTTAGGTATTTGTTCTTCAATAAATAAAATGTTTCTAAAACCTGCAGAGTTTTCATATTGAGGGGCTCAATGAACCATTTTTGTTCGTATTTTAAAAGTAATGCCATGAAAGCAGGAGCGAAACTGGTAAAAAACCGAATTAGCAATGAGGGCCTGATACAATTTACATGTTGATAAATCTGTTTGCCATACTGTTAACTCTGAAGGTTTTGGATTTTCTCATTTGAAGGCTGGGGAGCAGCTCATGTGGGACTAGACAACCTCTTTCATCTGTTGCTGTATGTCTCTGGAAAAAAAAAAAATAAGGGATTGGCACCTAGATTTTTGGAATGCTTTTCTTGTGTTCATTGCTCCACTCCTTTAAAAACTTCCCTGGAAACCAGGGAATTTAAAAGTGTAATATGTCACAACTTACATGTCCCCTGGCAGGCTAAATGATATTTACATTGTCAAACCTGTGAAAAACATGCGCCTCAATTCACGATACAAGCAAAATGTTGACAGCTCTTTAAATTCATCGGGCAGTGCTGTCCACCTGAACAGTCAGCAGCTGAAAACAAGCAGAAGCACAGATAACAAACACCAAATTATTTACAGTTTTTACCATAAATAATTATTTTTAAGTATTTTCTTACAGTAACATTTTTGCAAAGCAGTCTGCCACCCACTTTATAATATTTTAGCAGTAATGTTTTTTGAGTTTTTCTGTTGCACCAATGAATATTTTAAAAGGATTATTTTTGTTTTTAAAGAACACAGTTTGGGTTGTTTTGTAGGTTTTTTTTAGGAAGAATGCCGGAAACAAAGATGTGACCATATCTAGTGTGAAAGTTTGATAATGAGATCTGGCTCTTATTTCGCTGTTCTGGCTAATCTGAAGTTTAAATCCAAACATTTTACAGGATATATCTCTTAACAACCAAATGTTTTGGAACATGACTCTGAACAGATGTGAGGTGGTTCTAAATAATCAAAAAGCAACCAATCTACAAGGACTTGCATGCTTTTTTAGGTCTCTGGTTTCTTTCATCCCCTCAGTCCCCTTCATTTCTCCCCTCCGTCCATCTCCGGTTTTATTCCATCATAGACCTCACTGTCCTTCTTGTGGTTAAACTTTCCTGCTTTCCTGGGATATATTCAGAGACTTTCTCACATGTTTTTGCTACTTTCAATTCAGGAAAGCATTTCCAGAGGATTCCTTATAATCAGCCTTTTGATGGAAACAGCAGATGCATGGTAGCAGAGATTGTGAGGGATTAAAGCACGATCAGCTAAGAAAGACCAAAAAACAATTAAACAGCTAAACCCAACTGAGGCCTGCCTGAGTATTTGCAAGCGATTTTTTAAAAATTTATTTAGTTTTCCCAGGCTGTTGCTGAACTGACAGAATACATTTGGATAGCGAGAGCCTCAGCAAATGAAAATTTATTTGAGACACAAGAATTTTTCTAATCAGACATAACACACTGAAACCAAGGGACTTTAACTCCAGCACAAAGCAGAGTGTGAGCCACCCAGATCATCTGTGGATGAAAAAATAGTGTGATATTACCACGGTGTAGATACAAAGCTGGAAAAATTTACAGCTTAAACAGTTACAATCAATAAGCTTATAAACCAAAAAAGCAAAAATATCTAGAACAGAATATGCTGAAGTATTTAAATCAAAAGCTTTGTATCTAATAACATGACAAAATCTAATTATATAAGAAAAACCAAAAAAATAAAACCCAAACAGCCAATATTCTGAAGTCTGGAAAAAAAAGCTAGTTTAAAATTTTGGATCCTGGAATAATTCTCTGCTATATATAAAATTTTTTTCAGAGATACAGTCAAGGCAAAAAATCACTGTTTCCAGCTTATTTATATCTGTACAAAACCATCCTGAAGTAATCAGCTTGAAATGTTCCATTTGAAAATGTGTTTTCATCAAAAATTAAATTTTTGGAAAACAGGTTTGAGAAATTTTCGTTTTTAAAACCAAACAAAAGTAGTACAATACTGAAACTGTGAAAAAAAAAAATTATTACAACCTCTTGGTAACTTTTTTTCTTTAAGAAGTTGGTTTGTGACATACCTTGCATCATCAATTCCATTTCAGTGAAGCATTTTCATATAAATCCAGGAAGAAAATGCACGTCGAAATTCTGAGAAGACATGGTTCCCTCACTGAACATTTTCGTTTTGGATTGAAAAGAAGAAGACTGAAATTCTGGCAAATTCTACTGAGGTGGACTTTTTGCTTAAGCCCAGCTCTTCCTAAAAGTAAAGTTGGCTTTTAACAAATGAATAGTTGTCTGTCACTGTAGATGAAACGTTAAATGCGAGATTTCTTGATCATAAACAATCCAAGCCACTGGGGATGAGACTTCTGCTTAATATATGCCTATTAATTTATGCATAAATAAATTATTCAATATGCAGTGGGGAAGGTGCTTTGCCAGGGGAGTGCCTGGGGAGTCCAGCCAGCCACAAGTGTGTTTGTGGCACTGAAAACCTGCAAATAACACCCAGGCTGGAGAGTTTTCCTCCTCACAGGGGTCCTTAAATTCCTCTGCCCATTAACTGCACAGAAACACACTAATTTCACACAGGCTGCTTCTTTTCACACATAAAAATAAATGGACTTGGTGAGACACCAAGATTAGATGCTCTGGGTCATGTTGTCCCTTTAATATTTCCATGTGACTTGTAGCCACAAATCTACTGTTTTTCTACAGCCTGTGGGTCTATGTCACTAATGTAGGAAGAAGATTTGGACAGTAAAAGTTAATGAGTTGCATTTTCTTCAGTTTCTTTCACAAAGTCAGATTGGTGGCTTTGGGAAGAGGATTTATAAGCAAAGGATGTACAAGTAGTGAAAACACCTGTACAGTGCCTGCCTCCTGTCCCTCTCTGCTCCCAGCACCAGGGAAGGGCACAGAAAGATGACTGTGCCTCCTGCTGTTGTCCTTTAGACAGGCAAACTATTAAAGAGATATAACTCATCTTTGTCTGAATGAATTTTGTAATAGGCCCCTGAAAGGAGAGCAATTCTAATGGGATTGTGTAAACAATGTCACTGCAGGTGGGCTAATACACATGCAGGGTATATCTAGCATTAAAAGTGTGTAAAGTGGTGTGGTGGAGGCTGGCTGCTGCTCCTTGTACTCATTCCCAAGATGAATTGGTGAATTAAAACCTCATTACCTGCCTTACATTGTGTAGCCTTGTTATGTGCAATTATCAAAGTCAATTTGCTGCTATAACTTGATGGCCAAATCTTAGGAGAGCATCTTCAAAATAGAAGCAAGTGTTAACATCACAAGATTCCAGGTAATAAAACACCTGCAATTTTCCAGTGTTGTCATGCTGCTGTTTTTAGATGTTTGCCCTTCGTTATGCTGGTGTGCACCCATAAGTCAAATCTTGCCTTCACAGAACTGGAGACAAAGCAGGACATTAATCTTCCCATTTTTGTGTTAACTCAAAGTCTCATTTCAGACACTCAGTTCAGCCAGTGAGTAAGTCAAGGAAAGAGAATAGGAAGCAGAAATTATACTTTAAATCTGATTTTCATTTACACCAGCTCTGAGAGCCCTTATGAATACCAGGAGGGAGTACACTGCTTCCCACAAAAGTGGCACTTGAGCTTTTTCTTGAAACTCTAAGATATCTGCACTGGTGTGAGAATGCTGTTAGGTCTGAATTCAGAACAAGACTAGGGAAAAGAGGATTTTTGCACCATCACAGCTGGCTTCTGAATGCAAAGTCTGGAGAATGAAATGCATTATTATGATCAGAACTGCATGAATTGAGGAGAATGAGTTATCGTAATGCAATAGCCTTCAGAATAATAACCTTTAAAGTTCCTCTTTAATTTAAGAAGAGAGATAATATTGCCAGAACTACCACAATGCTAGAAACATTTCAAAGCACAGCCTCATATATTTGTCACAAAGGTACTTTGTGCCTTTTCTTTCTGTTTTTTTTTGTTTGTTTTTTTTTTTTTTTAACCAACAAGAAGCTGTTTAACTTTAGGAAAAATCTCATATTCAGGTGTAAATTGGGGGTCCAAGAGAGCTGGGGAGGAACTTTGGACAAGGGATGGAGGGACAGGAAAAGGAAGGGTCGTTCCACACTGCCAGAGGGCAGGATTAGATGGGACATTGGGCAGGAATTGTTCCCTGGAAGGGTGGTCAGGCCCTGGAACAGGGTGCCCAGAGCAGCTGTGGATGCTCTTGCATCTCTGGAAGTGTCCAGGCTGGACATTGGGGCATGGAGCCAGCTGGGACAGTGGAAATTGTCCCTCCCATGGCAGGGGTTTGGAATGGGCTGGACTTTAAGGTCCCTTCCAACCCGAACCACTGCAAGTCTAAACAATAATTGACAGAAATCTGTCAATGAATGAAAATGCAGAATGAACAGCCATCTAATTACTTCAAATGGCCCTGGCAAGGTTACTGCTGTTCCTTTCTTGGCAGCTGGAGGGACAGATGGGCAGCAGAAGCACCCTGCAGCCCAGGTGAGCCCCTGAGCCTGCAGCCTTCCACCACTGCCCAGCAGCCTCCCAGCCCAAATCTGACTGGGACTAACTGGTTTGGAGTTGATGGATACCCTGTTTGCTTTTAGGATGCTCATATTGTCAGCACTGCACATCCATTACAAAGGGCTTTGTGAGAGTTTGACTGTGAAAGGTAAATGTGCAAAAGGTCCCTCATATATATATATATATATGGTTTTTTTTCTCATACAGATTCATTACGAATTATTGAAGCACAAGGGAGAGTGAGGCTGACACTGACAACTACCCCTGCTAAAAGTTAGTGGAGATAATTATCTTGTCTTTGTCACTCCAGTCTGTAGTTCAATTTACAGTGCAGAGGCTGGAAACAAATCTATGGGCCACAGTAGCTATTTAAGTACCAAATTCTTCAACTTTCATTCCAGAGCAAGATTGACTTACTCTTCTGACACAGTACCACACATTTCACTAGGGCTCCTGGGTTTTGCTCACCAGTCTAACAAAATTTGTGGTGAAAGTGGAAAATGATGATGGATTTTCTGAGGAAGAGGGCTCTTGTGGAACAGGAATTTGTGTTTTTGTGCTGTGTGCAGGCACACTTCCCGTCCCCTCTTTTTCCATGAAGTGGTGTGGCAATGGGTGCAGTCAGACACCAACTGTGTCTTCCCATGTTTGAAACAAGCCAAGAACTATTAAATCTAAATAAGGCACTAACTCTTGTGCACAGAACCCATTGAAATCTCATGTATGATCCAGAAAGGACATCAGTGCTTATCAGGTTCAAATAAACCCCATTCTTCAAGTATTTTATGAACTTTGTGACAGTAGCACAAGGCAGTAACTCCAACCTGTACCTGTAATTAAACTGTTTATGGACATATTGTCATATTGTTATTACCTGCAGTTTCCAGTTAAAATTTGTATGAATTTATTTTAGTCATTTAGCCCATACAAGCCGTATTTTTTCCAGAGGAGAAAAATGTGGACTCTTTTGCAATGAATTTATTAACAACTGCAAGAATAGCTGTACTAATATTGAATTACAACACTTACATTTTACATCATTAACCAGTCTTTTCTACTGTAAAATTAGGCTAGAAGAATGATGAAAAGCAATTTTGGCAATATCCTTTTATTGTAACCAGACTACCTGCTACTGCATTGTTTATGAAGCGATGAGCCTTGCACTGAAGGGAAATTTACATATAATAAAACACCCTAGATGTTTCTTGCATAATGAGAACAAAGTGGTAGAGCAACGAAAGAAAAGGCTTCCACTGATGTTTCACCTAGACACTGTTGTTGCAGGAGTGTGTACACTCATTTCTTTCATTGGAATTCCTTATTTATCTCAGACTGAGTGAAATGTAAACCAGATTCTTCTCCCACCTATGATGTGAGTGAGTCTCAAAAATCATTTGTGCTGTGGTTCAGCCTTGCTGAGCACATCAGATGGCCAAGGAGTGGAGAGGGATGATCCGTCACTTCACCCCGTGATCCACTTCTCTGCGTTGTGCTTTGCCCTAAATATTTCAGTTTTTCATCTTCAACACTTCTGTCACCTTGCACGTCATTGGCAGGTTGCAAAGCCTTAGAGATATTCATACAGTGAGCAGTAAACACTCGTATAATATTGGGGGTAAATTAGATTGCATTTGAAACACACTTCTGGAAGGCATAATTTTGGTGTTCATGCCACTAGACAGCTCTGACATAAATTGAGTGTGACTCATAAATCCACCTGGGCTCCCCAAAACAGTTTTGTAAAAACAATATGCCTACTGCATTCCATCAGTTCCTCTATAATAAAAGGTGAAACAGATTTGATTGTTTTAAATAACAACAAAACCAACACGTCACTTCCATTAGTGTCTGCACCTCCAGCTGACAGAAAGTTACACAATAAATTTTGAATAGCCAGTGTTGATCTTCCAGATCAAAGTGAAAGCTCAAATTGTGACATTCAATTTGTAATGTGCCACTGCAGAAATATCTTCCAAAGTTGTTAGTGGAGTTGCCATCCATATTTTCCTTTCAGCTTCCTGACAGATCATTTCTGTCCAAGACATGCTTTATAAAGCACTATTATTTAGATTCCCTTTGGTCACATATTTTATCACTGTATGAATGTGCATATATGTATAATAATATAGCACAGAAGCCTCAAAAAAATCAGCATTTAAAAAATTATTTCCTAGTTCTCATATTCCAGCAGTTAAATCTCTAACATGAATACCAAGTAACAAAAAATAAGGCTGCGACTGCAGATGTGGTTGATTGAAAGCCTAACTGCATTCTATAATTCAGATTAGAATTTCTACCATGTAGTTTCATATTTCTTTTGTATTTGTCTAGAGCACAGTATTGTTTTGATGACACTGATATGATTCCTTTTTATATAATTATTCCATTATTCCACTGAGCACATCATAATGGCTCAAAGTGTATACAAAGAGAGTGAGCTAGGGTGTGATTTACATTTTTATTAATGGAAGTTTGGCTTTCTGAACATAAAAGTTTCAAGCAATCTGTCTTTGTTCTCTCATTCTGCATTATCAACCACTGAAATACAGATTTTAAAATATTCAAACTGAGTGAAGCCCTGCTACACGTCTCATTTTATTTCAGTGTTCATTTGTAAGGATGGTGATGAGTTAATTTGATGTGGATGGCGGAAAAGCCCTGTTGAGATTTGCATCAGTGTAATTCTTGACAGGGCTTCTGCTCTGTGCCCTTGCCAAAATAATAACTGCAGCACATTCCCAAATGTGCTCATCCAGAGGGAACTTGCAGATTTTCAACAGTGCATGCAAAATTGAGTTTTCTTCTCCCAAAGGTAAGAGCCCGGTCTGGCTGAGGCCAAATCACTGCTGCATGGGAAAGAAAAAGGAAGAAAAGGAAAAGGAAAAGGAAGAAAAAGGGAAAAGAGGGAAAAGAGGGAAAAGAGGGAAAAGAGGAAGAAGAGGGAAGGGAAGGTGTGGGAAAGGAAGGGAAGGGGAAGGGGAAGGGGAAGGGGAAGGGAAGGGGGAGGGAAAGGGAAAGGGAAAGGGAAAGGGAAAGGGAAAGGGAAAGGGAAAGGGAAAGGGAAAGGGAAAGGGAAAGGGAAAGGGAAAGGGAAAGGGAAAGGGAAAGGGAAAGGGAAAGGGAAAGGGAAAGGGAAAGGGAAAGGGAAAGGGAAAGGGAAAGGGAAAGGGAAAGGGAAAGGGAAAGGGAAAGGAAGGGGACAGATTACAATGAAAATTTCCCCCCTCTGTGCATGCCAATGCCGTCCCTTTGACACTCTCCATCAGGTCTCCTCAGTGCTGAGGGTTCCCCCGAGAACATCGAATTCAGCCAGTGACAGACACCTGGGCCAGGGACAGCACCAGGGACCTGCCCTGCCTGGGGGAACTTGGACACAGCCTCGTGCAGCAGACTCTGCATCTGCTGCATGGCTTTGCATCCCGTGCAGTGCTGTGCTGCAAGGCCTCAGCAGTGAGCCTGGGGAGAGCTCTGGGGACCTTGGAGGGATTGTGACTTGTTCTCACTGCCTCTGCTTGTTGATCTTTTCTTCTTGTTCTTGTTTTCTTCTTGTTCCTCCTATTCTTCTTGTTCTTCCTGTTCTTGTTTTCTTCTTCTTCTTGTTATACCTCTTGTTCTTCTTCATTTCCTTGCTCTTATTCTTTTTCTTGTTCTTCTTGTTATTGTTATTCAAGTTCTTCTTATACTTCATCTATTAATACATTTTTTTCTCGTTCTTTTTGTTCTTGTTCTTCCTGTTATACATCTTGCTCTTCCTTTTATACTTTTTGCTTTTGTTCTTGTTCTTCTTATGCTTCTTCTTCTTCTTTCAATTCTTAATGTCATTTTTCTTACTCTTATTTCCCTTAATTTACTCCAATTCGGATTATTTTCTTATTCTTATCCTTACTCTTATTTTTATTATCTTATTCTTAATATTGCTGTTTTTTAGTACTACTATTTCTTCATCTGCTTCAATTTCTTCCTGTTCTTCCTAATATTCCTATTCTCGATCTTTTCATGGGTTTTGGGGGGTTTTATGCTTTTCTTGCTTTGGGTTTGTTATTTGTTTTTTACTACTACTATCTCTTAAACGCAACATTGTTTTGTTAGAACTGTGTGTGTCAGAGTGCCGGGCCGCTCTTGGGGGCACGGCTGGGCTTCCTGGTGCTCCATCCAAACTTCCTGAGGGACAGGCAGCAGGATTCCCTCTCGGGCTAAATCTGCCAGTCTCTGCTGCCTGGCCTCTTCTCCTTCCTCGTGTGGCTCCAGGATTCTCACCTCATCCCAGTCATCGTCCTCCCATTGCCAGGCCTTGAGCTGGCTGCTCAGGATGTCGCTGCATTCCCTGCTGTCCTGCGCCAGCTCTCTGTCACTGTCATCATCCCAGCTGGACCTGGAGGATTTTCTGTTTGCTTTGCCTCGAGTCACCTCCTGGCCAATGCTCTCCTGCCTGCCTGAGGTTTCTTTGTCTCTCCTGCCTGCTGCATGGGATAGCTCTTGTTTGTGGCCAGCATCCCAGTCAGAGAGTGCCCAGTGGCTCGTACCTTCTCCTGGGGACAATCGCTGCTCAGGAGATTGTTCCCAGTCTGGGAATTCCAGACAGAGACCTTTCTCTCCCTGGAGCACCCCTTGCTCCCTGCATTCCTCCCAGTCAGGGACATCCCAGTAGCTCCCAGAATCTTCTTGGTCCAGCCTTTTCTCTAGGCCTTCATCCCAATCAGAGAGCTCCTGGGAGCTACGGCCATCTCCTGGGGACAGCTGTGGCTCAGCATGAGCTTCCCCTGGGGACACTTTCCAGGAGGTGCTGGCATCTCCTGGGAAGCTTAGCACAGGGTTTCCTTTGGGATTAATCCTGGTAGCTGCCAGTGAAGCCTCTCAGACCACACACTGAGACCAGGGGGCTTTGTGTGATTCAGCATTTTGATGCAGTAAACACAGCCTGACCCAACTGTCAGAAACTAAAGGGTTTAATAATACAAAAACAACAAATGCTAAGCTGAGCAAGATACATAAATGAACTGGGAAAAGTGATACAAGGAGGCTGTTAGCATACAAAAACGTGGAGTGAAGAGGCGCAGTAACTAAAAAGCAGGGTTCAAAATGTAACAGAAATACAAGCTTGGATAGGGGGAGGAGAAAGGGAGGGGTTTAGGGAAAGGATCCAATGGGGAAAGGTGGTTATGAATATTCAAAATTTTGTGAAGAAACTTAACCAATCATAACACAAAGAACGTGGAACTTTCTAGTTATCATATTTGAACCATGAGGGATTATGGGGGCAAAACTCGATCTCCCTTACCACAAAAAGTTTTCCCACAGCCTTAGGCCATCGTCTTTGACTGTTTAGTCAGGATGAATCCCACCATGCCGGCATCTTCTGGGGACAGCTCTGTCCACATAGACTTCCTGTGTAATCCCTTGCTGGTATTGGTACATTTCTCCCTGGGAGAGCTCTGGCTGTTCCTCACTGTCCTCAAAATCTGAAACTCCCCAAACAAGGCTGTCCCTTGCTCTGACTGAGCTCCTCTTGGCCTTCTGATGCTGTGAAGCTGCTGACTCTCTATCTCTTGACAGCTTTGCCTCACTCACTTCTGTTTGCCACTGGGGCAGCTCTTGGATGCTGGGGTCTTTTCCTTGGGATAGCTCCTGGTGGTTTTTGTCTCCAAGCATTTTATTGTTCTCAAAAGTACATTCTGTGGGGGTGAGCATCTTGGCAGGGTACCAGAGACTGATCTAGAACAGCAAGGAAATCTTGGTTTTAGTGCTTGGTGGGTGGAATGTGGGGCCTGTTAGCAAACAATGCAGAATATAAAATTTGCTCCAGCACAACCAGGAATTGCAGTGATGTTCTCCATGCAGGTCAAAGCCCTTTGCATTGTCCTCAGTAAGCCTGCCTTTGAAAAATCCTGTTTATTTCCCCACAGTTCAAAATGTTTATGTTATGAATGTGTTTGGCAAACAGGGAAGAGCTTCATTGTGGAAATCTGTGCTGTTTCTTCTCTCATCCCTCTTGCAACGCTTTGTGTTTATGGATGTAGTAGTTCTGAAATTCCTATCCTGTTCACACACAAAACTGACATCTACTTGTATCTGTCCCCCTCTCTAAACTTGAATCTATATTTATTTTAAAAGCAGGTTCTAAACCCTGTTGTGATCACCGGAAAAGCTGGACTGTGGTGATGTCCTGAAGTTCAGGGCAGGAGAACAAAAATCCACCTTGGTCTAATAAAAGCACATGGCAATACTGACTGTTTATTGTGGATTTTTGAGCCTCAAAAACAACCAATTGTGTACACAGGGTGTTACGTTTAGCATCACAAGCAGGATGCTCATAGTGCAGAAGTCCTAAGGAAGCTGTAAAACACAGATGTTTGGTTAAACATGTCTTTCTGTGCACAGCTGGCACGGGACCCATGCCATAATTGTGGTGGCAATATGCAGGATCTCGTTCCAATTTTCTGGTGACTGTGCAAGACTAATTGAGTTGCTGATTGATAGGAATCCTTTATAAATATGCCTGTGATGATCCTCTGCTTTGGGAAACCCTCCATGAGCTTTGGGTAGGAAGCAACTTGCAGAATTTTGGGCCAGATGTCTTCTACTCCTATGCATGCTGTGCACAAAAGCAAAAAGAACAGAAAATCCCCCATTTTTCTTGTGTCTCAGTGAGGGCTGACCTCACCCCTTTCACACAACCCAAATGCAGCTGGAAACAGGTAGAGAAGAAGCTGTGAGAAGTGGTAAGCAATAAAGCAAACATTTTCCTTAAGCCAGAAGATTTAGAGGTTGATATATTCTGCCAAATCAGTAACTGTGCCCTTTTTAAGCAAACATGAAAAAAAGGGGAGAGAGGGAGTTGCTCTGGGTTTGGAAGATGGAGAAGAGGAAAAAGCTGGACTGGAGCTGTTATACCTGGGTGACTGAAATTTTTAAGCCGCGCTACACATCTAACATTCATAAATTTTCATTATAAATACCTGGAGTGGTTTCCAGGCCTCTGTTAGACATCTGAAGGATGACAAACAATTTTAAATAACTCCTTCATCTCTCCTTGAAAATAGAAAGGATGAGCCAAATAAATGCTTAACACTAGCTTACCCGTGACCGGGGTAAAATTAAGTGGTAAAATATTATTAGCACTAGTTAAATGAAAATAAAACATTTTGTACTGTACAAAATAAAAGGAAATTAAGAAACAATGAAAAAGAAAGAAAATAATTTGTCTAGGTATATATACTAATGACATATGTTTATGTCTGTGTGTTTTTCTGGTCAGAAATTTTGTTTCTATTTAACTCCCTCCAACATCCCTTGATGAGGCACTCTGAAGTTTTGGATTTGAAAGATGCTTTGTTTACCCTTGCAGTAAGAGGAAACTGACATGTTGCAACCGAAAGGCAGATCATATCTTTTTGTGGTCATTTTTGTTTATGTTCTACTCTTTAAGAGATACACTCTTTAGCTTGGTGCAGGCTGAATTTTCACCTTTTGGCCAAATAGTGCAGAGAGATTTCTTTAAGTCTGTCGTGGCGGGATGGATGGTAAGGGTGACACGACCTCCCTGAAGAAGCGTCTTTAAAAAGCCCAGGGGCACAGGCATGTCCCTTACCCCAGTGAGCGATTTCCAGCTCAACCCCGCGGTGGCTCTCAGGTGACACAGAGAAGGACTGAGGTTCTGTGTGGCATTCCACAGGGAACAGGCCTTTATTGAACACAGAGCCCTCTGTGAAGGGAGCCAGGGACAGCAGCCAACAGGGGAAAAAAAAGCCAGGGTTTATATAGGGAAGGAGAGGGGCGGGGAGAAACTAGTAACAGAGTAACTTGGTAAAGTGATGGGAAAAACCAATGGGGTACAATAGATTAACATAGAACTTGCAAAGTTCTCTGGGTAAAAAATTTCCTCGCTATGAGCAAAAGTATCTAGCTCATAGATTATCTCTCCAGGGGAGCACCACGGTATTTTTGCTGCCTGACTCTTCGGCCCCCATGTAAGTCACTTAAAAATGCTGCCACCCTGGCATCCCAACAATAGCCAACATGCCAAAATAACTAAATTTCTGGAATTAAATTTTAATTTGGGTACTTGCAAGACTGTCTCAAGCTCCTTGTTCTAGAAGGTGGGTTCTAGAACATAACCAGCTGAATTTATTGTAACAGCCTCACCCTGATGCTGATGATTTCCCACTTCCATGGGCTGTTTCTGTGGGGGAGAAAGCAAAGGAGAATATTCTTTAATATTCTGTCTGGCTCTTGTGTCTTACAATTCCCTTCTTCTGACGCCAGAGATATTTGGCTCCCTGCCACTGCGCTGTGAGTGCATTATTGCCTGCAGAATTTGGATTTTCCTGTCATCACTCAGGCAGTGCTCACCCTGTGTTACACAGAAATGTGAGAAACATGTGTAAGCAGTGTGCACGTCCCACATCTCATTAGCTCAAGTGCAAAGGCAGATACTCAGGCAGTTCTCACGTTGTCCAAGCTAGTTGATACAAACTGCAGTTATTTCAGAGTTGTTTTTGCACATAATGGTTGCTGTAATGCTTACATGAGCAGGATTCTGTATTCACACAACGTGTTTCTCGGCATTGTGTGACTTTATATTCAAATAGAGGATGCGGAATTAGCGAAATGAGGTATTAAACCTTTAATCAGAACGAGGCACCTTGCTTAATGGCATTCAACTCAAAACATAAATACAGAGTGCAGCATTTCCCCAAGAAGGTGTTTTATCAAACATGATCACGTCTACAGCAATTATGCTAAATACCTTAATTGCCTCCAGAGATTTCTAAATCTTTTCATTTGGTCCAAATTCTGTTTTAAGTAAGATGTAATTCCTCTACTCTGTTTTTGCTAAGCCTGTTAATGGCTGATGTATCTTGGAACATTTGGGACACGGAAACGACATCAGTTTTCTCTAATCACAGCATCAGCTTGTTTGGAAACCCTCAACCAGATACAGTTTTCTGTTTGTGCAGTGCTTCTTAACCAACATTATTCATCCAAAACCACAGCAGGCAGAGCTGCCAATAGGCAAGAGGACAGAAGCTGGCAAATCCTTGGAAGATAAGCATTCAGATGACAATAATAAGGGCTGCTTGGTGGGAAAAAGAAGCATTGATTGATTCATTATTGAGTCAATCAACTAATTTGGGGATGTCTAATCACCTTTAAATTTGATTAAATATATTATATGATTTAAAAGAGGTTATGTAAGCTAATACTACAGTAATACTATTGTTTTTTTTATCTGCTGACTATTTTGTCTGGTGTGACAGTTGAAAGCAAACTAGGGAAATGTAATCCATTGAAACATCCATATTTTTGTGGCATAAACCTTTTTTGCTCTAGAACTTTTTGCTTTAGTATTTTCATAGTAATTACCAGTGGTTTGACATCAGACTAGAATGATGTTCAAGACTGATTTTGATCAAAGTGCTACCTGGCATTTTCTGGATTATTAAACATTAGGGATGAAGTGAGCATTTGTGCCACACTTGCAAATAAGCAGCAGTTTGGAAGACAGGGTTAAGATTTAAAATGATCTTCAAATACTGGAAAATCATCTGAGGAGGGAAGGAAAATGAAAAGGCAAGCCAGGAGCTGTGTTCTCAACAGGTGGTATCTACAGACAGGATAAGAACCAATTGTGGGAATGTGTGCAAGACCTTCTGCAGACCAAAAAAAACCCCAAACAAAAAAAACTACAACAACAGAAAACTCAAGCAAGCAAACAAAAACAACAAAAAAGGCCTCCCCCCAAAAAAAACCACAAAAGAACCCCACAAAACAAAAAAACAACCCACCAAACCAAAAGACAAACAAACCATAAAAATACGTAAGGAAAGGATAGACAAAAAAAACACCAACCTTTAAACCAAAAAAACTCTCCACCTTTTTGGGCAAGTGAAGATGAAATGGACAGGCAACACAGTGCCCAAAAATGTTGAAAATACACCTGCAAAGTGAAAAGATATGTAACAGATACTTTGTTAACATGCCAGTGCCAAAAATATTTAGGTTAAACACTGTGAAAACTGAAAATAATTTTAGTGACCGTGAATGAAAACTTTTTAAGGAGTTAATCTCCACAATAAGATGTTTTTAATTATAGGTCAGACAAACTTTTCTTGTGTGGGCTTGAGTGGAGCTGGAGTTAACATGAAATAAAAAATGGGCCACAGAACCTGCTCAGGTCCTTTCTAACAATTCATAACTTTGCAATTTCATGGCAAATAAAGAGTGATTCCTATAACAAGGTGCTCAATTCTCATCTGGTTAATCCTTAGCACCACTAAAAGTACTCCAAGTCCTGTCATTTACAGCTTTCAAAAGAGAATATATTTATTTTATTATGCAACCTGTAGAATGGTAATTCTATATATGGGCATATGGGAGATGACAAAGTGTTAGCTAGGAGACACTTTTTTAAACCCTTCAGTCTTTGAGTTACTGGGAAATTTTTTCACTCTCATGATCAGTGTTATCTGTTGTTTGAATAAACTCAGAGAAGAAAGCAGAAAATCTGTCAGGTAATTGGGAAGGAAGTCAGGAAATTGGCTATATGTTCAGAAATAATGCAGTGGTTCATGATCACAGAATCAAGAACTGCATCAAACCCTTGCTTTAGTGCCATTTAGGGGCCATTTTGTTACAGCAAGTGGATTTTTATTGGTTTTTTGTTTGGCTGTTCTTTGGTGGTTTTGTCTCTTTCTTTTGTGTGAGGTAATTTTTTTGTATCTTTGTGGGGCATTAATGCAAGACTAAATACTGGGATCTCTGACTTAATGTATGCATGTATAATCTACAGGAAAATGGCATTCAGTTGGAAATTTTTGCATTCAGTTGGAAATTTTTGTCCAAGACATCCACAGTTTTATGCGTAATAATGTGGCTGGACCTTTTGATCATCTGGACAAAAACACTTAGTGGTGTGAGCGCCAAAAAAAAAAAAAGAAAAAAAGAAAAAATTTATCAGGTTTAAATCTGTGCAGAGCTGAAATTCCACTGAAAGTAATAAAAATAGACAAATAGACATTTCAAGCAAAATTCAGGTCCCTGGAGGGGCAATTCTGTGAGACAGGCAGTTTAATTTTTCTATGGTTCTCTGAAGTATTGAGGTATTCATAGTGCCCTAGCTGTTTCTGCAATATCTCCTTTACTTTTCAAAAAAAGCTTTAGAAACTCAATACCACTGTCTTCACAGCCCAGATACCTCCACTAACACAGAAGCTTTTGAAAGATCCCATTCTTATTCTGAGAAGTCCTACATCTGAGGCATAATTCTTCCCCTTCATGTATCAAGAGCTCGAGTCTTACTTTTAGCCACTTCTATGTATTTGTAACCACTTATGGATTTTTGTTGGCTGAGCTGCTCAGAAGGATGTTAACTTTGGAAGACAGTAACAATAAAAGACCTTTTAAATTAAGTGGGATTGGTGAGAAACTGTGAATGTGTGAAAAGAGGAGCTGAGCTGTAAAGCTGGAGTGGGAGATGAGGCTTGAGGGTTCAGACAGGTTCATGTAGCCGGCAAGTAATAGTGTGCCACGGGGATAAAAAGATAAAAATGCTCCAAACAGGGATTGCTCCACTTCTGCTTGGTTACAGGTAAACTATTTATCCTGCTCTCCTGAAATCCAAAAACAATTTAAACACCCTTTTAAAAAATCCAGGTGAGCTATTACAAGGAGAAGACAGCACAGCACGAAATAAATCTAGTTAATTCAAAACAGAGGTCAAGCATAGCTGTGCAGATTTACACCCAGGGTTTTCATTCATTTGTTCCTGAGTGTGGGAGGGATGTGCAGGATTCAGGACGAAATCCTTCTCCCTGGAGCCAACAGGGGTTTGTCCTTTGACTCAGTGAGGCCGGTCACTTTGAAGGAACTGTCCACATCAGCACTTTCTACCTGACAGAAGGATATTAGACTGAGGGAAAATAGATGAGAAAACAACTTTTAATTAACAAACATGAGTTGTTCAGAGGAATATGCTGACTGTGGGGTTTTTTTTATTCCCCCTGTCTTTGTGGGATGGAGAAGTCAAAACAAAGCTGCCCTCGTCTTGACCTTAGACGATGTCCAACTTTTAATTGTGCTCAGCACAGATCAGGTTCTGTGAAGCATCAGTCTGAGCCTGCCAGATTTAGTGCTCCATCTTCCTCTGCCTCTGCTTTTTTGTTTATTTTGCTGAGCATTTCATCCTGTGGCCTGCACCTCTTTCTCTGTTCTTTCTTTTTTTTTATTTTTATTTTTTTTGCTAAGGGTCCAGTATTTTTTTAAAAAATTCATCTGGTCCTGATCTTGCCCTAAAGCTAAGTTACAGTTCTGAGATCACTTCATGTGTCATAGGCTTAAAACTAAAAATCAGATGGGAAATAACAAGATTTGAGGAGGACTTACTAAAATAAAACTGCCTGGGGCAGTGGGGTGTGGCTACTAGGACTCAGATGGCTAAAAAGGAAATGAAGACAAAGAATTTTCCTAGGGAGATGAAAGAAATCAGTGCAAAACCCAGCAGGATAATCTCTTTGAGAAAAAACAAAAGTAAACATATAAAAAAGCAGTGAAAAAAATCAGTAGAAGAGTATTAATGAAAGCTACAATGTAATGTTGTTTCCAAACACCACCTAAAGAAAGAACTTCTGTCACAGATGGGATTTTCATTTCCCAACTACTCCAAATGCCCCAGAAAGAGACAATCTCAAATGACACAGCAACATGAAAGATGATTTGGGATAATAGCAAAGGGAGTTGATTATGTTTTATAATGTATCATTTGCTACAAGCTGGAACTTGAGCTGCTTTCTGCAACATCCACGCCAGGCTGCAAAATTGTGCCTGGGAATTTACAGTAACTATTCATCCAAACTAAAGGAAGTGAGTTCCTTCTAAAAAATGATGTTTGCTGTACCACTGACAACCTGCATGAGAGGATTCTCTTGGGTTTTTGTGGTTTCAGCTTCCGCCTCAGAACTGCAATGTGAAAAATTCTTGGCACCCTTACAGCAGCTAATAAGGCACACTGTCTTTTTTCACTGTAAGGAAATTCTTACATTTGTACAAAAAACCCAATTTCAACACAAAAGAAGAAAACACTATAATTGACAAGTCCTTTTGATTGTCATCAAGAGCAAATTGTAAGCATGTGGAAAAAGCTAATATTTGATCTATTAGGTAGGGTGTCTTTAACACCTGTAATGTTTTTAATTCCTGGTGCATTAACTGTAAATACAGATTAGTGGTTGTGCAGTCGCTATATTAAATAAAAAGAGGTTGACATCCTGAATAATGCTGTCAGTTATATTCTGTCAATTGCCATGGGGTGACAGAGCTGAGAAATATCCTCCATGGCACTGGAATTCTTTCCTCACAGATTGTTTATGCTGAAGTCAATTTTCTCTAGTGGAGCTTTTAATTACAGAACCTTGTGGTTTCAAATTTAGCTCCTTCTGTGTGCTGCCATGGCTACTTCAATGTCCTGGGAATGAAATCTGGCCCCGAAATCAATTGCAAAACTCCCATAGATTTTAATGGTGGCAGAATTTGAGCCAATATGACTGCAAACAACATTAATCCCCCTGCTGCACATTTCCTTTTTGTTGGCTGATGGGTTGCCCAAGTGGCATGTGTAGGCTAAAAATAAAATTAGCAGGAGGAACACAGCAGTTGCTGTGGTAGTAAGTGCCTGGGAAGAATGGAGAACAAGATTAAGAAATTAACCAGAAGGTGACAGAAATAAAGAAAGTAGTTTTGAGTGGTTCAGGGTGCAAGTAGGCCCTGAGCAATATTTGTTTAACCTGACTCTAGGCACACACATATCACAGTATGAGGAAGGCCAGTAGAAAGATATTTAGGATTGACAGGATTTAATGTCTCCACGCATTTTTAATCTCTGTTTCCCTTTAAGAAACTGATATTCCAGTTTGACTGTGCTGTGCTTCTGATACTGAGCCCCACCCCAGAGATCCAATGGCCTTAAAAATTATTTTCAAGGGATGCTGGAATGAAGGGAACCATCTCCCATGTTGCTGTGGACTGATCTAAAAAATATTTTGTAACTGGAGGAGAAATACCAATATGTTCAGCTAGAGAATTCAAAGCTGAGATTCTTTTTCTTTGTAGACCACGCAGAAACAGGGACAAATAATGCAAATTGACAAATGGGGAAAAACATCTGCAATATCATTTTACAAACACTGTTTTGAAGACAGTAGTTGTACCATATTCCTGGTTTCCTGTATACCATTTTTTCAGGAAAGACATCCATAGGAATGGTTGCAGGTATTTTTCTTTAGACAGATGGAGGTGCAGGTGGAGAATTTTTTTCTTGGCCAGCAATGTGTGTAAGTGAGCTTTAAAACCTTTTGGATTTGTCAAGAATTTTAGACATATAAATAAATATCAAATAAATATCAGGTTTATACAAGCACAAATATGTGTGATTAATAAATATACTGCCAAAGGAATTAGGACCAGGTTTTATTTGAAAATCATTCTGACAGTTTTTAAACCACTTCAAATAGAATTATGAAATAGAAATTCCCAATTTGGTATAAAGAGACCGAGACATTATTCATATTTATAGTAATTCTGAAATATTGTCCCCTAAAACTGTGGGATCAATTAATTGTGAAAAAAATCCTGTTTGTTTGGTTTCTTTGTTTGTTCCTGTTCTTGTTGTTTTTTTGTTTGTTTTTTTCTCTTTCTCTTTTTTTTTTGTTTTTGTTCTGTTGGGGTTCTTCCTTAAGAATCCATATCTTGTTTCTTTCATAATACTTTTTTCATCATGTAAGATATTTTTAAAAGAATGTTATGCAGTAGTGCCACTGTGAAAATAAATTTTTCAACAAACCATGGACACCTTGATCTGTCTACAGCTTTATTTTTCTGCTTTATCTAGAAGTCCCTGAAACTTTCTGATTTCTTTTGTGTACAGCTGATTCAACAGTTTAAGGACTTTTTAGGCCTCTTGAGGCGTTTTGAGGGTCCTTGAAGGGATCAAACTGATAAGACCAAGATCTACAGCGTTTATGTCAATATTTTTAGGTGTCATTTTGATTTTATAATCATCTGCCTTTGTTACACTCACTCTGTTATAAGACCTAGACAAAGGTTTCCACACAAAAAGTCCATCTGTGATGTTTCTCCATTGAAACTTCTAACACCACCCATTCTGTCATTCTGCAATTCTTTAAATGACTCCTATGGTATCCTGGTGTTCTCATATAAACTTGTATTAATGAAACAGAAGCTTGAAATAATTTAATATAACAGAAGAAAATGCACAATCATTTGTTTTCTCCATCTGAACAAAACTGCATACTCTTTTTCTGTACATATTTTGTCTATTCTGAGAAAAACCAGCAGGAAAGATCAGCAAGCATAATCTGAAACTCATTCTTCAGTTTTAAGAGACACTACTCTTGTGTGGTTGGAAATATATCTTTGCTTCATTTCCTTTCAGTGGAAGAATATATTTGGCACTCTCTTTTATTCACGGTTTGCCAAAAACAAATAAAAAGATATAGGGCAAATGAGGAGCAGGAAATGAAGTAGAAAGAAGCTTAACTAATTAAAAATTTGAGTTGTCATCTCTAAGGTAATCTTCTCAGCTTCAGTAGCTTTAACTGCAGCAACATCATGGTGTTGCAAGTCCTTATCATTGTAGGTTTGGTGGGTTTTGGGTTTTTTTATGTAAGTAAATATTAAAAAGCACACAAGTGTATGACAAAAACACAGGTAATCTCTTATTAAGGACATTAAATCAAGATGTAAAATTTCCCCATAATCATCAAGATTTGTGTCAGTCTCTGGGAGATCTGTATGGATCTGTAGGTCACATTGTTACATAGAACAGGATGGATGTGATTGCGTAAAAAACGTGTTTCAAAATCTGAATTTCTCTAAGCTTCGAAGAACTGAGAATCTGAAATTCAAGGAGAGGTCTGCTGTAAAATTCTGATGGATTTGTGAAATCTGTAAACCCTTTGCACCTTATTGATTTCAACTGAAATGATATACTGCTTAATCTTAATAATTGACTGATTTTATTGTTACTCTTTTGAACTAAAGCAACAAATTCCCTCTTATTAATCTACTCACTAATAAAGAGGTGTGCAAGTTCCTTTTTCCTTAGCACCAAGAGCAATTTATAATCAGGCCATAATATTATGGGCATAATTTAGCTGTCACATTTCAGTATTTAATCATGCATAACCAGAAATTTCAAAAGACAGCTTTGGCTGCATCAGGCTCAAAATACTAGAGAATTGAAATTCACTAAGCAAAATTAACATTTCACACCTTTTGTTGCGCTGTTTGGGTATTTCTAAAGGGCTGTGCTGTTGTTTTTGTGATTCATGTTTTCCATGACAGCGTAGCGACTCACAGAGGAGTTAATTGCAATCACTGAGAATCCAGTAATGAGATTATCACATACCTGACCCCAGATTTGCTTCTTCCTGTCCTTCCTTGCCAAGGAAACCACACTGGCCAAACTTCCTTTGGTATTTCATATCACAGTGCTGAGCCTTCACCACCTGGGCCCATGTGCCTCAACATCATCCAGAAAGTGCCAAATCTTTCTCCATTTTGTGTGGATTTTGCACTAGAAGTCAAAATGACTATTTAAAAAAAAAAACAACCCTGAAAACAAGCAAAAAAAACAACAACAAACAAACAACCAAAAAAACCCAACCTAACAACCAATTAACCAAACAAAAAACCAACAAAAAACCCCCACAAAAACGAAACACAACAACAACAACAAAACTCACAAAAACCTGCCATAAACAACAACAACAACAACAACAACAACAACAACAGCAAACTAAACAAAAACCACCAAAAAACTAAAACCAAATCAAACCAAAATAACTCCCCCCAAAGCCCCCAGAGGTTTTGGCAATAGCAGTGGTGGAAAACATACATGTCCCTGGTATTTTATTGCCTTCATGCTGGAGTGTCTAAACAATTTATTTCCATGACTAGTCTGAAGTAAAACTGAAGGGAAAAATCGTAGAAACCCAATATGATTTGGGTTGGAAGGGGCCCAAAAATCTTGTTCCATCCCCAGCCATGGCAGGGACACCTCCCACTGTCCCAGGCTTCTCCAGACCCCAATGTCCAGGCTGGTCTTGGACATTCCAGGGATCCAGGGGCAGCCCCAGCTGCTCTGGGCACCCTGTGCCAGGGCCTGCCCACCCTGCCAGGGAACAATTCCTGCCCAGTAAATTTTCTGCTGGTCTATTGGATCCCTGTCCCGTCTAGAGTCCCTCTTCATTGTGCAGAAGATAGTCAGACCTTGTGTTTGTCTTGGGAATGCTGAACTCCAGAAGCACCTGAAGAAATTTGTTCTCCAGGAGGCCGTGCACACCAAACATCAAGACTAAAGAAGTGGGTGGCCATTCTGCAAAACCTTTCACTTCATCCAGGTTCTGTTTCACGCTTTAAGCTGCTGCCTCTTCACAGAGTTTGGTGCAAATGCTGAGTCCTAATTTGTGGCACGGTTCTGTGCTGTTTTGGATGTGTGAATTTACGGTGCAGCTGCTGCTGCGTAGTAACCACGTGCAAGATGTAAATCCCTTGTGAATGCAAAACAGCTGCCTCACTTTTTACTGGAGATCGACACAGTTCTTATTTCTCTTGTGTAGAGCAGAAACGTGGAGAGTTGCCAAGAAATAACTGGAATTTTTGTAATCCTGTGCACTGATTTATGTTTCCATAGGTACCTCATTGCAAGTGTGCCTCGCGTCTCATCCTTGGATAGTGACACCTCCCTCTCTTCGTTATTTCCCAATGAAAACGCTCCAAAATGAAGATTTCTGTGCTCAGCTCAGGAAACTCACTGCCCCACAGTCAGTTGTGAGGGTTTAACTGGAACCCAAGCAAGTCCTGGTCCGCATCAAGGGTGATGTTATCCCTGTCATTCCTAAAACAGAATGGAAAGGGAACCTTGCTTAGGGTTTTTGTAGTGTTTCCTCCTTTCACCATCGCACCCTATTTCTTAGAAAACTGTTGGCCACCTGGTGCTGCTGGCAGAGCTTAGATACTGCAAGGCAGACTGTTTAATGCAATTAAATTTTATGTAAAATAAAAAGCTGACTATAGTTCCTTCTTCCTTTTTTTAACCTCCCCCCCAATTACATCCCAAGTTGTAACAAAATTTTTCCTTCTGTTCACTTCTGACTGTTCCTCCTTTACGATTCATATTGAAAAGATGAAGGTAATTTAGAAAATACAACATGAAAAACTGGTTGATGCCAACAGCATGTTTAGCATTGCTTTTCTATTGTAAAATGCACTAAAAGTTAATTTTCAGTTGCCTTACATTTTGTTTTTTCAAGGTGGACATTGCAATTTGGTCAGCAGGGAAATCCACCAATATTGTTCTGACACTATTATCACTTCAATAGTCGTGCTCTGGTATTAGTTTAATTTTATTTCAGTTTAATATTCATCATTTCATCTCCATAGACTTGCAATGACATTGTTTTGTCTTGACATTATAACATAATCTGCATATATTTGCATATAATAATCAGGCACTGGTTGAGAGTCTCAGGCAGAGATTGTGCAAGCTCTGAAGTAGTATCTCAGATCAAAATGTGTACAAAGTTTATTTCAAGTATAATTTAAAATCTCTGGACCTTTAACTGATACCTCCTGGGATCAAAAACTTCAGAAGTCGAACTCAAATCTTTAAAATGTGTTTTCTACTATCTATGCAATCTTTACAGAAGTAATTAACTGTTATCAGTTACAATCCCTGCTTGTCTCTGAATAGATTAATTAAGGCATGTAGGACCCTAAATCTAATTATTCCAAATGATAAGTGAAATAAGAGTCTTATGAATATCTGAGCACAAATTTTCTTCATCAGTTTGCTGGTTTCCAAAAATTTTCTCTGGAACAGAAGAGCCTCAAACTTTTTATCTCCTCATTAGTGTTTTCCTTGCCTGCCACAATAATTTTTCACTGAGTTTTTAAGAGGGAGCTATTACCAAGACATCAGACTATGGTGTCTTTTGGGGAAGTGAAACAAAACAGGAAAAAACCAGAACAAAACAAAGCCAAACAAAACAAATTAAAACAAACACACAAACAAAAAAATCCACAAACAAACCCAACCATCGAAAAAAAATAACCCCAAAACAAACCAGCCAAATAAAAAAAGAAATCCCAAACAAATGACAACACAAGAAGATTTTATTGTGAAGGATTAATTCTATACTCAGATTGAGGCATGGGCAAGCTGAATTAAAATAAATATTCTTATGTGTTGTTGTAATTAAGGGTTGAAGCTGTGAATCAAAAGGGTAATATATTCTGTGTTTTTGAATATATGAAAACTTGGCTGTGACCTAAATGGGCAGGAGCAGAAAATTTACAATTCTGTCCTTACCATGGTAAACTGCCACTTAACAAAGGTGAGCGGGTATTTCGGTTTCTTTCCTCATGTGGGTTGCTGTGGTCTAAGAGGCAAATAAAATCAGAAATATAATCACAAACCCCCTGATACCACATCTTGGATGTTCAAATTACCAGTGTTCCAGTCAGGCAAGGTTTTGGAAGGCTAGCAGGACTAATTCCTTAAGTTTATACCTCTTAATCAGATAGCTTTTATTTGGTTTTGGGCACTTCTGCTAGAAAAATACATATTTCTGTCTGTTTCTCAGCGCTTCTTATTTTTAAACATTTTAAAAACATGAATTAGAAGCATTTACAATACAGATATATGCATGTGTCATAGCATCACTTTATCTTCTCCTTGCTTTTAGGTCAAAGACCAAGTTCAGGTGTCTGAGTTTAGGAGGGAGTTGTAGCACTTTTCCCATGTTGGATAGTTGGTTACCCCATGGATGTTCATCTGCCTTTGTCATGGGGTGACTTTACCTTTAAGATAGCTTTGGGAGCTAAGGAAATTGAAGCTGCTGGTGGCTGATGGGAGTCTTTTCTCCTGACCAATTATCAGTCATTTCTAAGAATTGACAGCAGTTTTGACCATTAAAAAGTGAAGTCAACTTGTGAACACCCCCTTAAGATGTAAAGTCAGAGCACTTTTGTTCTCTTTGTTTCCTGGCTGTGAAGGGTGGTGGAGCTCCAGGCCTGGGCTGGGCCTGCCGCGGCTCCCGGCCGGGAGATGGGGCCTGCGGGGCTTCTCCCCGGGCTCTGGCCGGGCCAGGCCGGTCCATGGCTCCGCTGCAGTTTTTGCCGTGATGGAATTCACCAGAGACTGCTGAGTAAAGAAGGAAAAAGCTCTTGACCTGCGGCGGGCTGAGACAGTGACCACACTCTCCAGAGCAGCCATGAAGAATCTTCCATCGAAGACAACTCCAGCTCCTGTTCCAGCAGAGATCACAGAACCATCTACAAAGCCTGGGCAAGATTTGAACCCTTTCATTACCCAAATGAGACTTGCAGATTAATCCTTTTAACCAGAGAGAGAAAAAGAGAGTAATCAACATGTAAAGAGATTTTATAAACTATTAGAGACAGTAAAGAAAAGAGTTAAGCTTCAGAAGAGGTAGAGAATCAGGAGATGCTTTAATGAAGCTGAAATATTTTTCTGTTAAAGCTATAGAGATGGACAATAGTGTCCTGAAAAAACTCCTTTAATTCATGACAAAGTATATTGGGAAGAATGGAATGTTCAAAGCGTGGATTTTGAGTAAAAAGTAGAGTAATTGTGATACAGTGAAGTGCTAGAACAGAGTGAAGCGAAGATTTGAGGCCTTGAGGGCAATGAGAAAACTGTTTTCCAGAAAAGCTCACAGAGACAGATGAAGAAGACTTTTGCTTTTGAATAACTCATCCTTAAAATGACATCCCTAGACTCATGGCCCATACACACCTCAGAGTGATGTGAAATGGGAGGAGTGAACTGATGACAGATTTCCGGGCAGCTGACATCAGAGAAATAGGAAACTATAACAGAAATAGTTTTCTCGTGAGAAACTCCATAGATTAGCAGAAGAAGACTTCTGTTTCTCTACAAAGGCTGATGAAAAGACAATAGCAAGAATTGAGACAGTTGTAAACACCAAAGTTCCAAAGTTTTTTGTCTCTATGTTGTCATATGAACAAAAGAATGGTGCGTAGTAGGGGATAAAAGGGTTTTCTAGAAGTTTATTTTGGTATTCTTATTTTTGTAGTTTTGTTAATAAACCTTCTTTATTTCCTTTTAAGTTTTAAGCCTGTTTTGCTCTTGTTCTAATCCATATCCCACAGCAAGAAATAAGTAATTTTTTAGTTACTGCTTTAAAATCACGACAGCCTTGCAGCCTGAAACTGATTATTTTTGCCTAAGAAAAAGACCTGAGGCTGACGTGTCTTTTTGTTGTCTCTCACATCATAACAAAGGCTACCATCCTAAAGTGTCTTTCTAAGGAGGCTGAGAACATGGAAACAACAAAAAGTGTGAAAAAAGGAACATTCTAAACAGCGAAGGGCCCTCACATAAGACAGAGAAAAATTTCATCATTTTTGTGTCCCAGAAAACTTTGTCTTTTGTCTGCCTCAGTGTGGCCTTGAATTGTCCTCAGAGAAAAGTTTTAAGAAGCATCAGCCCAGGTCACTTTCTTTTACTCCCTCCTGCTGTAATTCAAAATTTTTACTGGCACCATTATATTAAACAAGTGGAAGGTGAAATTCAGTGATGAAAGATGGACTTGGGATGAAAATCAAAAAGGGTATGTCTGTGCTGGCGTGACTTCCCAGCCAAATATCTGTTTGTAGGCAAGGTAGAAATGAAGATTACAATAGAAGCAACTCCATCTAAAAGAGATTTTAAGTCCTCAATAATTAATTATTAATTATTTATATATATATATATTATTAGTTAATAATTAATTATAGTATTAGTTATTTTCACCATTACCTGAGCAATTTCAGAAAGGAAAAATTCTTCATGGCAAAATGTGTTCTTTGGAGCATCTAACACTGTTCTCTTTCTTCAGTATCCTTCCAGTAATCTCATCATTTTCCATATTCATACTGCAAGGCCTTAAGCTTTGCCAGATTTAAATTCTCTGGGTCTGTTGCCACTGTATGGAGATATATTTCACACTACACAAAAAAAAAAAAAAAAAAAAAAAAAAAAAAAAGAGCACTAATTTGTTATTAATTTATTTTTTTATTTCCCCCTTGAGTACTTTTGGTTGGTTCATTAGTTGTTGGGTTTTGTCTGATTCTTGTGTGATTGGTCTAAGCAAAACACCCAGAGAAAGTGATTTTTATTTAAAGATGCAGCTGTGATCATCTGTCTCTGTGCTGGCTTTTAGCTATTTAGACACCTGTTGGAAGCTTCAGGGTGTTTTGTTTTTTTTTGTGCAAGACAAAGTCATATGGAGAAATCCAACCCAGAAACCCAAAATATTTTCAGTTTAGTCCATGAATGCACCTTTGCAAATGATTTCCCAAGTGTTTGCTGTAAAAAGGACCATGCTGGAACTCAAAAAAACTTATTTTCCTTTGTAAAGCTGTAGAATCCAACCATACAGGACAAAGACTTTCACCATTATTGATTTATTTATTCATGCTATTTTGTTCTTAACCTCATTCAGGATAGCAGCATGTACATCCTAGGTCTTTTTCCCCAGCTCAAATGACAAATTTGCACAAAATCTCATGAGGCTGCAAAACTGACTAACCACAAGTGTTTGGTGTTTTAGTCTTTATTTTTAATGAAATTCCCAAAATTAAATAACCTAGAAGTTAATCTGCCTGAGCTACGCTGCACAGAATGAAACAGGAATTTTGGGAAAAGTCAGAATTACGTATTTCAAAGCAATTTTGTCAGAATGTCTTTCTTTTGCTGTGTTTTGAGGGATCAGTACCCTTGCTAAAATGTGACCCTGAAGCTGGGATGGATTTGCTGCCAGACACAGAAGACTGAAAGATGAATAAGATGAAAAATGGGATCTGTTCATGCCTCTCTGGGCAGCCTGTGCCAGTCCCTCACCACCCTCAGAAGGAGGAATTTCTTCCTAATATCCCATCCAACCACAGGTGACTGAAGACATAAGTTTTCTTTAATAACAGAAAAAAAAACAACCCAAACAACTATTTATTTATGCTATGTGTTTTTCATCACAAATGCCCAGGAAACAAGAATTAAAAATTTCCTGCTTATTTTTAATTAAAAAAACCCCAAAACCAGACAGATATATTTTAAGACTCCAGACTGCCTTTTGCTTCAAAGCAATCAGCTCTTACAGATCAGGGAGATTCCTACCTTTGCACAATTAATTTTATTTAAGTAATCATTGCAGCTTTGAGTAAGGATTTCCTATTACCTCATTCTAAATAATTTAAAAATGAAAGGTTTTCTAACAGATTCATGGCAGGCTAAATGGTAGAGCTAAGAAGGGATATATGCCAGACGTGTTTTAGTAAATATGGCAAAATTTTGTAATCTCAAAACATATGTTCAGTTTCTCTTCACATAATCCCTTGTTTCTGCAACATCTGTTCCCCAAAAAAATAAGTGCATCTGAATGTGAAATTAATCTATATTCATAGTTTCATCATAATTTTTTGCTTTTTTTTTAGTTTACTACAGCGAAATTATAGATGGGAAATATAGTGAATTTCCAAAACATATTAATATTTTGAATAGCTGCATCTCTGTGTTAAAATCTTTAATTTATGCATTTATATAAATTTATATATAAGTTTGTGTACATATATGTCAGTAAAATAGCATTTTTTTTTTTTTTAATAATGAAAGTACATGGATTATTGTCATTTCTACCTTTGTCATTTTCACAGTAACTTTCACCTACACCATTTCTGACAAGGCTGTGCTGCACTGGGAGTGTGAAGTTTGCCTGAAATGCATCATTTTAATTTGGGAACCCAGTTCTAACTGTTGTGCATCTTCCATATTTTGTCTTTTCTTTTTCTTTCACCTAGCATGGTAACAGACAGCAGAGTTGGTAGAAGAGAATTGGAAATAAAGCCTACAGAGTTTGAGTCAGTGGTTCCCATCAGGTTGTCTTCAACAGGCTCAGCTCATCTTATTCGGAGTGAAAAATCTGATTTTTAAACAACAGTTAAAAAAACACCCAAAAACAAGCAAAAAAAAAAAAAAAACCAAACACAAAAAATCAAACCAAAACGAAAAAAATCCCCCAAAACCCAAAACAGCCCCAAAATCAAAACAAACAAAAAACCACCAAAAACCAAAGCCAAAACCAAACAAATCCACAAAAAAAAAAAGAAAAAAAAAACAAAGAAAAAACCAAAATGAAACAGAACAAACAAACAAACAAACAAACAAACAACCCAAAACAAAACAACAAAATCTCCAGACCAAACCACCTTGTGAAATCAAAGCAGAAGCAGAACTTGCAGCCACAAAAGGGTGAAAAATCAGATGTTTACTTTTCTGGGTTACTTATCTGGGGATCCTGATTCTTGGAGACACTCTGGTATTTCTGTAAGGTATTTCTCCTTTTTGAGAAAGAACATCTGAGTTTACAGGTAAGATAAGTAATAATCTACCTTTTTCCTCTCCCTGCTCCTCTTTCCCCTCATGAAACTCTGCCTGTTTCAAATGGCATGAAATACTGCCAGAAATGGGCTGTGGACTTTTCCTTTTTAGGCCTAAGGAAAGAAATTATAATTACTATTTTTTAAAATTATTATTTTGTGATATACTTTCCTCCTTCAGATCAATTCACCTCCCTTATATGTGTGTAGTAACAATTTAAAACTTTTGCCAAAAAAAACTTTAAAACAAGAAAAAACCTCAAGAGACTCTGAACTTTTGATAGTTTTAATTTAACAGAAGAAATAAGAAATACACATAAAGATATAGATTGCTGTATTAACAAATAAGTCTAAAACTCAACCATATGTTCCAGAGACTCAAACTTCTCTTTTTTGAGTATTAAATTGGACTTTTTAAAATAAAACCAGTGTTAGAATTTTATTTTCCAACTAAATCTAAGGGTTTCTCTTTTAAGATATCTCCATATCATATCTATATTATGAGATATTTTAAATTAGTCTTGAAAGCTACTGGCTGTGTGTAAATAATGTCTTTTCATAACTTGTTCATATCCATGTCAAACCCATGAAGGAGAAAAAAAAAAAGAAAAAAGAAAAAAAAAACCATTTGAAGTTTCAGAAATAATTCTTAAAAACCCTATTAGCAAAAAATCAACTCTATTAGATGGAATTGTCTAAAGTTCTGCCACAGCAAAATTATTCTGTCTATAAACTCATTACATTTTTCTCTCTCTAAAATTAATTACTGAAGTTTTACCCCTTTAAAATTTCCATTTGGGAAATGTCTGAAAATAGTTCTTTGATGCGATATTTCCCCGCGAGCAGTCTAAAATTCTACTTTCTTTTTTCTTGTCCTTTTTATGCTTTAATTTCTTCAGTTTCTTAATAACTCCAAAAACTTTGATTTGCTTGAAGTTGTTCTCTTCCTCTTTTACAATGAAAGTCTAATATTGAGGGTTTTAGAGCCATGGAATACTATTCCTTTGAAAAACAAATTTTAGATTGGGGCTTAACAGGTTTAAAATCCTTGTGTAGAAGTCTGAGGTGCTGAGACCTGGTAGCAAAAAATTAGCAAATGTCTGAGAAGAAAAATGTCAGGAAACTTTCAAATATCTAAAAGACAGTAGAAAGGCAATTAAAAAAAAAAAAGAAAAATAAATACTTAGCACTACCCCATCAGATTTAGTTAATGGTTTCTAAACCAACATAACAAGAATGTGTGTTAAAAATACATACAAAATATAGATGTCTGCCAGTAATGCAAGCCTGAATCAATACAAATAAACAATTTAATAAAAGCCAGATTAAAAGTGAAACTGGATTATGTTCATGTATCAATGGACTCAGAGTTCACAAACATATCAGCAATTTTCAGTTTCGTGAGAAGGACAACAGGAGACTTGCCCCTAAAATCTTGACAGATTTAATGTGATTTAATTTTTTGGGGTTTTATTTGCCTACAGAAATGAAGGTTAACAGAACTCTGAGTTATGCAGAGACATTTATGATTAATGTGTATTGAAGCTTGAAAGACAACCATTAAAATTCCAAACTTTTTAGCACATTTGCAGGTGTTTGGGCTTTATTTCATTATTCTGAAGATGTTTATGTACTCACACAGCTATTAATAGAAACAATTCTATTTGAATTCTGAAAGTTAAATAATGTGAGTCCTTAATATTTGCAGAAACTGAATCCTGAGCAGTGACTAAGGTCTGATAAAAAAACCCAAACCCAAACAATTTAAATTTATTTGGATCCTAAACCCTCAATTATGACTCCTAAATTAATTCTGGACTCTGGAATACCCGGTCTGATTTTCAGAGCTGTTGATTTTTCATACTGTTCACTGAGTTCAACACTTATGAAAAACAGGTGGTGTAAAAATCCTTTGTTTATTTGGATTTGGATTGTTTCCTAAAGCCAAAGATGACATAGAAGGTTTTTTTTTTTCTGGTTCTTGAGTACAGTAACTTTAAAATACATTTAGAGCTACAAAGTGAAGGAAGAGACTAGGAACTGAAAAAGGTGCTCTAAAATAAAAAGGTTTCAGTAACTTACTACTACTAAACTTTAAATCTCTAAGCTATTGAAGCATGCACAAATCGTACCTAATATTCAAAATAAGCTGTTCTCCATTACAATTTTGTACTGATTATAAACATGAAAGTGTTTTGAATTAGCAGACATTACCAACCCCAAAACTGCTTATTTAAGTTATTAACTTATTTAAATTATCCCTCTCCCTATTTTATTGTTGTGCTTTTATATTATGGACGAGAAGGATCTGAGGATTCGAAACAGAGTTCATCACTCAAAAATCCATTTTGTTTCTGAATTTAAATAGCTATTGGAGAAGCAGGATTGGAAGATTTGTGTTATATGAGGTAGTACTATATATGGCATTTTTAAGCCTTGTGAAAATTGAAGTCTGACTGTTTCTTGGATTCTGTTTAAAACACCGCCTTTTATGTAAATTTTTTTGGAAGAATAATAAAGGTAGAACTAACAACAGCTTCGCTTTAGAGTCATTTATGAAGTAAGTCAATGGAGGAAATACAAAATTAGACAGACCATGGTAATGAAAGAATATAATCTGCAATATCTCTGCAAGATAATAATGATAATATTAAGCCAGCATATGGTCAGTTCTAGAAGGAATTTTACTCATGGAAACTTAATAAAAATCTCAGTAGGTCAGGAAAATCAGGGGCTGCATTGTTAGTGAGTGAAAAGTCTCTCACCAGTGAGCAGGGGGAATGGAGTGAAAAGTCAACCCATAAAAAAATAATGATTGATAATCAATAATTCTGCCAGCATATGATTATACATACTGCTCCTGGAATTGCTAAAAAATATTCAGGTAATTTTGCTGCAATAATCCTACCTAAATGGAAAAGAGCTTTAAAAAAATGCATTTGTAACCAAAAGACCTTTTCTGTAATGGATCATTCTCTGCATCCAGGATACAATAACTGTACTCACACTGTTTTTATTCATGCAAATGATCACAGTTTATCTCACATCAAACACTGTTACTTGTTTCTCCCGATAAAATATACAGTTTGGTCTTTATTTTCTTATGGGAACTTAGTCTTCAATTTAAAGTTCTGGGGCAGACATTAAATGATCTCAGAAGTTTTTTTTCTTGAGCTGTGGAATTGTACAGAAGTATACTCACAGCGTTGAGATGGATTCCTACAAACTGCTTACAGTAGAATGGTGATAAAAAGTAAAAAATACCACATAGACAATGAATCTATGCAAGGGATGCCATCATTCATTCACATTTGTTCTCTGAGCTGCAAACACTCCCTTAAATAACATTTTTGTGTGGTGTTCTAACATTCCTGGTGGGATTCACATGGGCATCTTCATTGCAGGTTTTTACCTACACTGTCCATGAAAAAACAGTGAAATCTGATTTTAATGCATGTCAAATCCCATCCCCAAGTTGATTTCTGAAAGAAGGTGGATAAACAAAGGGAGCCTAGGCTAACTAGGTGAGATGGGGACTTCTGCAGTGCAGAAGTCCAAAATACTTACTCTAAATTTGGGCACTGAATGTTTCAGCTGTCGCTGGGCATTTTCCATTCTCAGAGTCAGAGCTGATGAGACAAAAACCCCACATTATGCCTTGATAACATTTTAATTAAACAAGGCTTTTATTTTGGGGGGAGTATCACCACTCCTTGTTTTAAAGCAGCATCTGCCTGTTCTTTAAATGACGGTGATTTTTGGGTTGCCTGTCTTTAAATTTGTTAATTTTCTGAGGCCTGTGATTTGGTAAAAACAGCAAGTTTGAGATCCTAACCTGTTAAACACCAAATTTTGATTCTTACATTTTATAACCCGCTCCTTACCAAGAGTTATCACAGCTGAGAAAGGCCAAAGCAGACCTCACCTAGCTAAGATTGTTTTATATCCTAAATTGGAAGTGGTTCTACACAGGAATTAATTATTTCCCACACTGTTGGGGATGGAGAATGTATTTTCATTGTTTTAGTCGGTTTTCTGTCTTTCCAAGGGTTCATGGCAATATTTGCATTTCCTGAAGTAATAATCTTGACACATAAGGGAAATTTCCAGCTTAAAATATTTCTATTTTGAGTGGTTCAACTTCATTGTAAACACAGAGCTGCTCCCACCAGTGATGTCTAAATCATGGGCACTCCCTTTTAAACTCAATTCTATCAATAGTAATTCCTGCTTCAGCAAAAAGACACTTTTGAGGAGAAAAAGTCTTTCTTTAACAATTCTCCCCAGGTACAAAAGTTAAGGAAAAAATCCTAATAAAAAAATGCAGCTAATTCTAGTGATAATAGCAATTTATTGAACATTTACAAGTCTATCTAAATTACTGCTCATATTATACACAGATTTATAAAGACAAAAATGTAGCATATCTTGTCAGACAGTTTATGAGCTCAGAAACAGGCACAACCTCCTAGAGAATTTTCTTTTCAACAGGGCATAAAGGTGAATTCAGTTGAAAACAGAGGGGGCTGTCCAAGTCAATAGGTAATTCTTTGATACCATAACCCCTAAGGAAGTCAGTATTTCATTTGGTTCCTCTGAGTCCCATGATTCAGCTTTAACAGTATTTTTCTGATTCAGCAGATATCCAAAGGAAAGAGTTTGGTATCGACCCTGTGGGAAAAATGAAACTTATCCTCATGGATTGTGCAAGCCCAAATTATATATGGTGTAATTGGAAAAATGACACTAAAAATGTTTTAAATAGGAATATTTTGGCTTCTGGTCAACAACATCACAATGCCAGATTCTTGGACCAAAATCTCAATGGGGTAGAAATTGCTGGTGTTCTTTTCTTTTTCACACTCTCTGTGTTGCACCAAACCATATATCCTTATAAAACTAAAACTGAGTTTATCCTTATAAAACTAAAACTGAATCTCTGAGTACTTTAGCCCTTTAGGTTAATCAAAATAAATTTTTTGTTCTTTCTAGAGCTGTTTTTCCTGGATTTATTTGCCTCTTTCAGAGTGGTATGACGCTCTTTGATTTATAACAGATGGAAGCCAAGAAGGTGAATCTGTGTTTCAATCTGTGTTTCCCCACACTTCTGTTTTCAGAACCTGCTTATTGCCAGCAAAAAGAAAAGGTTATTTTGGCAAACCACACACAACTTTTTCTGTATTTTATGAAAATAATTCAGGTAGAATATGCTACAGGTGTGTGAACTTTTTTAAAGAGGGGGAGGTTATGTAATTGTAATGAAAGCTCTGTTTACAAAGTGGAAGTTACAAATTGGTGATAGAATTAAAAGGATGGCTGAGCAAAGATGAACAGCAGTCCTCTGTCATACCTCAAAAGTCTGTAGCAGATGCTTGCATTTGCCAAACCTTTTGATTATGTGTGTTCTGGAAATTCATGATTTAGCCAAATCCAACCTCATCTTCATGGCATTAAGGAAATTTCACCTAAAACATGAAGGTCGTGTCTTTCCCCATTTCACTCAGGTGCTGGAGAATCTCACTGAACTAAACACATCAATGACAGAGGAATATATTTCCACTTTATTTTATTCTAAGAATCAGCTCATGGGAAGTTTGAAGAGGGGCTTGTTTGTTTGTTTGATTGTTTTTAACATTAAGCATGTGATAGAAAAAAGAAAAATAGAAGTTTTCCAGTGTGGTCTGATAAATGTACAGAAAAGAAAACAGATTTATTTTATGTACTTATTCTATTTTATTTTCCTAACACCACATCAGGGCAAAGGCTCCATACAAAAGGACTATAAAATGAGATATCATGAGATATCATGTTAGTCAACACTGGTAATATGAGCAGAAATGTTATGTCCAAAACTAATATAATGTCAGAAATTATTCTTGGAAATTCTTTTCTAGCATCAGTTGTTAAGACTGGGATGGATTTTTCACATCTTATCACAAGAGTAATTGTGCAGCTTCTGACTGAATTTCCTAACATCAGGCTACAGTGCTATGAGTGCGAAATGGAAATAATTTTATTTAATAACATTGAACTATCAGTAAAATATTACTTTTTGTGTATACTTCAGCAAATCCTTTCACAATTTCGACTCAGAAACTGCTCCATTTTACTTCTAAGAGGAAGCTATTATTCATAATTGCTTGGTAAGGATTAAGTAGTTAGAATTTGCAGAGCATCCTGAATTTGTGACATTTTTCAATCGCTTGAATATGGCAATAGTTAAGATATGATTTCCTTGCAGAGCTACATTCTGTGGATTTGCCTTCTAGGTTCTCATTTCTTCTGTGCTGTCTCTGCTTCAATTGTTACAATTAAGTGTACTGTTATACAAGTGATGACCTTCCCAACTCTATTTTTAAACACACATAATTCTGAGACAGGAACTGGGTAGGGACTATCTCATAAAAAAAAAAAAATAATAAAAAATGAGTTAGCAGGTAGATCACTTGAGCAGAATGAATCTTGTATATGCTATTTCTTCAGTTTTCTCTTCCAAATATTTATATTAAAAATCCCTTCAGGTTGTTCTTTTGGGTTTTTTCCACCGGTATATCATTACTGAATCAACCTGGAAAAAAGCCCTTTGTTGCATTTATTCCCTTTTCTGCCTCAAAAAGTTACTCATTCCTGGAGAGCATCAGTGAAATAAGGACCCAAAGAGCTCAAACCCACAGAGATTTTGAATCATTATCCTCAAGCATCCTTTCTAATTAGAATGTGTACAGCAGGAATATTCATACTGTGAAGTGGGAAAATCTGTGCAGCAAACAAGGGGGAAAGGACCTGTAATAAGGTATGTGCATTAATGAAAAGCAAAAACACTGCTCAGACTTGAGCTTTTATAACCAGTTAAAGTCAGCCACAGTCACAGAGTTTCTAGTTCAGCTTTTGTAAATTATGCAGATGTTGTGTACAATAATCAAAGTTTAATTTCAATTACTTATTTGTGTTCTAATCTATTACAGCTAAAATTTGAATGCCATCAGCAGATGCTGCCCACTCTCATGAAACAGGCCTTTCTTCACTACAATGTGATTTGAAATTTATTAGTGTTGTGATGACTTTGTCTTTATCCTCTGATTGATACAGTATGAAAAGAAGTCTGGGGAACCCATTAAAAATGATTCAAAATTTTCTGCTTCATTCAGAATCAAATCAAATTTGGCAAATCAAATTCAGAGCAGATCTGGAATCTGGAGTCTTGAGAGTGTACAGTTATCAAAGGACAGAAATCCAAATCCACAGAAATCTGCAGGATTCAAATTTGAAAGTGCTGAGGAATCAAGTCCTGTCAGGCTCATGGTGGTCACTATCTCATCTGCTTTAATGTAGAAATGCTAAAGTGAAAATCACTGTAGTTTTAAAAAATTACAGGCCAAACAATCCTAACTGACCTGAAAAGGGAACAGTGGAATTTAAAATATTCCATCTTCTAACTGCAGCAAATAGAAACTTTTCTTGACAGTTTCTAACTAAGCCTAGAGACAAACCAAGAAACAAAAGGCTTTGTAAAAAAGTTTTGATTTTCTTAAAATTTGCCTTAAAACAGTAACAGGTGAATTATGTAGTTCCCTCTTTTTTTTTTTTTTTTTTTTTTTTTTTTTTTTTAATTTTGAAAATATTATTTTTTATTTAATCCAGGTAATAATCTAAATGTAAAGTAAATGTTAAGTTTTTGCCCTTAACTCAGTATAAAGTTTTTTTTTTTTGTGCTAGGAAAGAAAATGTCTTCTCGGAAGCAAAACTTCCCATTTAACACAACAGCAACAACAAAAGATTAAAGGTATTGCCTGATAGGATATTTTTCATGTACATCTGTAGATATACATAAACATGCAATAATGTTCTCAAGGCTTTATTCTGGGGACACATTATGCTTTTTATTTTTGTTGATCTTTCGTGTGTGTGTGAAAACTGCATATTGAAACAACATAACTGGATTTATTTTGTTCAAAAATATTTATTGGATTTTTAATTTAGTATTCTCCAAAGAAATGGTTGAGCATGTGAGTAATTTGAAGTGGGAAGGAACATTAGCCTAAAAGATCTGCAGTGTTTTATACACTTTTAGGAACTGGTAACTAAAAGTGGGGGGCATCAATTTGTTGCAAATATGGTTTAAGCCTCTGACAGCAGAATTCACATGCTAATGGCTAACTCATTTTCTCTCAAGACCTTCCTTGTCAGAGACGATTTTTTTCTCTAAGCATAATGCTAAATTATTCAATCTTACAATGTGGAATCCTTAATTGTTGGGGTTTTGTTTTTTTTTCTTTTAATTTAAGAGGACAAATGTAAGCAAGAAAATATTTCAAAAACACCTTTTAAGGCAGAATCTCTGCATTCACAGACTCAGTTTGCAGATGATCAGACTCCCCACTGGCATCACTTAATTATGAAGGCAAAGTTACTCTAGAAACAGGGTCCCACTTGAAGGAATTTCACCCATAAGCTGATAATGGAAATAAATAATTATCATAGACGTGTGTGGTTCTTCAACAAAGACTAAACCTGGGAAAAAAGCCCAAATTAATATTTTTCTTAATCTCAGTTTTCTCAGTGCTAGCTAGAAAGGCAAAAATAATGATGCTGATATGCAAAACATCTGTAATCAGACATAATTGTTAAGACTAGAATATTACTTACAATACCAGCATAATAACAATTGCATTATGTCCTCTTCACAGCTCTAATAAAATTTACTTTTGGAAGCTCAGCTCTTTTTCCCCTCACCATTTAATTTTTGAACGTGCATGTAGTTATGCAGTTTGCTTTTTAGCCTTATTGAATCCAGAATTCCAGGTGAGGGGAAAAAAAAAGTGATTGACAAAAATAAAAAAGGAAAAATAAAGAAAAAAAAAAAATGAGGGAGAGTGGCAGCTCCTTAAAAGTGCAAAGAAACAGCAGTTAAATACCCCTTGTCTGAAAAATTCTTGCCCATTTTGAGGACCAGCTGCTATCATTTGTGCTTGTGGTGAGTTACAGGTAAAACAGAGTGCTTTGAAAAGCACAATAAACCATAAACCCATAAACAATAAACCCGTTTTCAGCCTGAGGTGTTACCAGATTGTAGCATCCAGGCAGTAAAACAGAGTGCTTGAATTCCTGACAGTTTGGTGTGTGGTTTTTTTGTTGTTTGTGTTTGTTTGGTTTTGTTCTGTGTTGGTTTTTTTTGTTAGTTTGTTTGGTGTGGATTGGGTTTCATGTGCTGGGTTTTTTTTTTTTGGTTGGTTGGTTTTGTTGCAGCTGTTTTTTGTTTGTTTGCTTGGTTTGTTTTGGGTTTTTTTTAATGGATGTTAGAACATAAGACAATAGAGGTGAGAAGCTGCTTCAGTGGTCAAGATATCAGAATACACTAAGGATCTGCACAGGGACGTTCAGTGCAAGGATTATTTCTGCTTATGAATTTTAGTAATGTTCTTTCTTTTCTCTTTTTTTCCTAGACCCGCCCATGAGTTAAGCTAAGGGAGAGAAATGAAGGACAAAAGTGGAGCAGCCACTTCAGTGTCACAAGGTGAAGTCAGACACCTCTATCTTGACTTAAAGGGTTTTGGTGGGAGGAGATAGAAAGGATGTCCAGCATCCAGTCTATGGAATAAAAAAGATTAAAACCCCATCAAATAGCCCACAATAAAACAGAGAATATGGAGGAGATCTCATTATGAACAAAGAGAGAAGAATTGCAGTAAAATCTATTACTAGATTAAGAGGAACTTCCGGAGACAATCTCATGAAAAATGCTTTTCCACTTCCAGAGCACCACAAATGTGAATGTTTCTGCTGAGAAGTTCTCCCAAAACAGTGGGAGAAAGTTGTTGCAACCCACCCCTAAAGGTGGGGTAAATGAGGTTCTAGTTAAAAGATCTCTTGGGTTGGATTGGAGTGAAAGGACATTGAATGATATATACATATGGCAATTTATTTCAGAACAATTTGCAATGGGAAGAAGGTATGTGATCACTTTGGTTATTATCTGTAGAAACAGAGCAACATAAAAGTATAAAGATTTCACTTAAAAAAATACAAAAGGAGAAGGAAGAAAGAGTAAAAAGACTGGATGGTGGAAACCACCTTTGGATGCATCAGTGAGATCTGATTGTTGCAATTTTGATGTCTGTGGTCAGACATATTTTTGTGCCATGTTTTATGACACCTTCTAAGACGTCACTCTGCCTCTCACAGGACTGTAGTTGGGACACTTATGCCCCATCAGACAGATTGAAAACCTTCAGCCTTCCCTTTGAGTGCCCTGATACCTCCCCTGGCAGGGAGTTTTACGCCTGAGCCTCATCAGGAGGACACTGGCATGAAAAATAAACATTATCCCACCCTTCAGGGTCTGTTTCTTATTGTTTTTTTTTCTCTTATCTGGCCCAAATCCCAGCTTGTTGCAGTCTTTTGCCTGTGGTAGGTGCTCACCCCTGGGCTGCTCTGATGCAGATCAGAATTTTCACCTTCACACACCCAAAAATTCCCCTCCTGCCATTCAGCTCGTGATTGCAAGCCCAACCTCAGCAAAGCAGCTGCTGCCTTAGCAAAGGACTGGTTATTTGAGTCATTAACCATTAATATTTCAGTCTCCCACAGGTAACATCTCAAGGAAACCTCCAGAGATCACAAAATGACCCCAAGTGTATTTTTACCCCCAAATGAGAAACAAATTAGTTTTCATTTTCAGCTATTTTAAAATCCTTTGCAAATATAGAATAAAAAATGTATGTCGTACTGATATAGATAAAATAAATATTACAGGCTTGATCTTCTAATTAATCCTTTCTAAGTCCTGTGAGGTTTTAACTTGAGTTTGTCATACCCTGATCCAGCCAAATTATACGTATTTCCTAGTCTTCTTTATCAAAAAAAATCCATACATTTTAGCAATGGGGTGATGCAATCAAAAAAGTGATTTTGCTGCTCTCAGAAAAGAGAGTGGTGCCTAGTTGGTGAGCTGGAGAGGTGTCTGCAAAGAACTCCTGCTTGTATGCAATCAGATATGACAAAAACATCTTACTAATGGAAAAAATTCTGATTTTTTCCTAAGAAAAGTGAGTCTGCTTTGACTTTACCTGTGAGGGAAGAAGCTGTTAGGATTAAGACATGTCTCATTTTACAGTAGGCGGGACTAATTTGCTGAAGGGATGAGAACAGTCCATTGCAAAGTCTCTTTGCTTCTTTGTCCTTGCACACTTTTTGCAGTCTGTACTCCATGGTGATACCACAAAATTTTATTTTACTTAAGAGCCAGGAACAATATTTTTAAGGCTAATTTGAGTTTCTACCACTCACTGTGACCTGAAAAGATCAGAAAAAAAAAACCAAACCTGTTGAGCATTTTTCTTTTTCTCCTTGGAAGGTCAGCACCATTTTCTTTAAGGACTGCAGTAGGAATACCAGGGTAGGCTGTCAACTTGGTGCTAAAGAGACCTCAAAAATAAATGCTTAAAATAAAAGGAAAATAACTAAAAAATGAGAAAATATAAAAATGTTCATAAACTCTTTTTCACTCAGTACTCTGGCCTTACTGTCCATTCTAGGCATGGATTTTGGTTGGGAAAAATCTTCTAAAGTTATTTTTTAAAGCAGGTGCTCCCCTTTTATGTCCACTTTATACAAAGCTTGCTACAGCACATGCACACATTCAAAACTGCAGTCCATTAAAGTGGCTAAGTTATTTCCATAAACAGTTTTTCAGACTCTAATTATCACCCTTTGATTAGAGTGTGTTTTTCTAATGTCAGCCTTTTCCAGAAAATACTGAATATTAACCCTTTTTGTGAATGTGCTGGAATTAATAGGTATTCTTTCTCTTAAGTGTTGTCTCAGAGAAATCTAGATATATAGACAATACAGTTATAAAGTCAATACTTTCTGGTTGGGAAGAATACAGACAGTAAGCTATTTACAGAGATGCTTAAATAAGTCTTAAAGATGATATCAAAATTCAGTTTACAGTCCTAAAAGCAACAGAATGAGTAAATATATCTTTATTGGTATGTAAATTCACAGAAGGTTTTCTGCTCTTTCTTTTGTGGTTATTTTCCCTTGATGTGTCTGTGGGACAGCAGCACCAGGAATCGCAGCTCAGGTGGAAAACAGGTGGATTTGGGGCTGGTAAAACGTAAAGCAACTTGTGGATAAACCTGCCAGTGAGGAATCATGGAGTTAATGGAATTTTAGCATGAAGGAAGTGTGTAAGTTTCCTCTAAAAACCATAAAAACCTTTTACTGAGCCCAAAAGTAAGAGAAGTGATAGAGAAGTAAGTTCTAGCTTGCTGATAACACCACTGGGTGAGGAGAAGGGCACACAAAAATCCCAACCCCTCTCACCATTTAATCCTGCCCCAGCTCAGAGCAGGAGCATCCTGTGGTGCTGCTCCAGCAGAGGCTGCAAGATGAACACCCTCCTTCCTAACCTCTTAAAAAAGCTTCCAGGAAACCACGGGAATGGCATTTTACCAGCCAGCATGCCTCAGACTTGCTCTGTGATTAATTCCCCAAAAAGGGCCTTGAAACCCCTGCCAGTCTGTGACCACTCCCTTGTGTTTTTCATCAGCTCTAAAGGTACTCCCATGCACCAAAAAGAAATAACAGTTAATGCCCAGCAGAAAAAAAGCCTTACGAATTTAGTGACCTTTTTTTTTTTCCCTTTTATTTAGACACCTCATTCTGTGCCTTTTTTATTTTTATTTTGTTTTTTTTTAATTTATTTTTTTTTGTGGATCCATCCCTTAATAAACAGCACTGAACCTTTTTCACCTTTGAACATGCACCTACACTGCCTAATTACTTTTCTCTTTTGGAATCCATTCATTAAGGCTGGATGGAAAGTTATGAAACACAAAGAATATGTAAAATTGGTTTTGCAATGTGTCACAGGCAGTTTAGTGTCAGGGACCTACAGGCAGCTTCTGTGGAAAATAAAAATAATTACAGGATGATGAATTTTAGCAGAACAAGAGATATAATTTACAGAGTTATTTTGAAGGGAGAATATCTGAAGATCAAAGAGCTAATCCTTAATAGCTTTTAATGGAAGAGGGAAAACATATCTTTTCTCAACATTTTTTTAGTGAGAATGAATAGTGGAGAAATTTTGCTTATTTGCATTTAGAAATAAAATAACAAATATAACTGAAAGTAATTTTATTTTGAAAAAAATGAGAAAAAGAAAATAAACTGTCAGCTAATACCTAAGTGATATTTAATATGTGAAATCATTACCTTCAGATCTTCAAATCATTGATGTCAGATCTACTTTGGTCCTTATGAAATACTGCTAAAATACGATTATTTTCAGGATTTAAGATGGGGAGTGCTTTATAGTAGAGACAAACATTGGTGCAGCAATACATGACTCACCTCACGTGCTCCCTGTGCATTTTGCCAGCATCCATACCTTTAAAAAGGAAATTAGTATTTTGTCTTGGTAGCTGTGAACACAGATTCCAATTATGTAAAACCAATTATACAGCTCTTAAAACTGCTGTATGTACAATATGACTTAACAAAGTGTTCTTCTGAAAACTGCAGTCCACTCAAAACTTTGCAATTTATTCTCAGTTTCTTCAGATCAGAGGGCAAGAGAACTGTTTTATCACTCAGGTCACATCAGAGAACTTTCCAATTTTCCCAAGTTGTTGCTAGTTTTAGACAAGGGAGTAGCTACAAACCTCAATGAAAATCTGAAGATTCTGGGGAAAAAGAAATAGATACATAGATACATGAATAATTATTAATTAAACCTATCTTAAACTGTTTAATCTGGCAAATAAAAAACACCCCAGAATTACAGGGTTGTTATTGTTCCACTTAATTCACATAAAAAGATTTTTATACTGCATGTGTAGGCAATGAAAAAAAGTCACAATGTTGCACAATGCCATTGCTAAATTATTGGTAAATTCTATAAATCTGTTGATCAATTTGAGCCTGAACAGAGACAGTAAAGCCCAAATAGAGCAAATATTGTGGAAAATAGAAGGAAAATAAAGAAGACACAGCACATTTCAGAAAAAAAAAAAAGAAGAAAATGTTGGTTTATGACCTCTCAAAGAGTTCACTGCTTAATTCCTTGATTCCTTTATTCAATAGTTTAGGAAAAAAAACCCAAAAATGAATAAAAATGTACCAAATCAAAGCTGACCCAAGTCGCTTTTATGCCTTTATTATTCCACACCTGGCGACATGCTGTGACTGCCCATTATTTCAGAGGGCTTTCACTACCTGCAAATGCACAGCTGGTGATGAGTATTGCCCAAATGAGATTTTTTTATCCCACAGATATGTTATTTACTTATTGCTGGCAATGTGCATCGAGGACATCTCCTGTGCTTGGGGCTGGATGCTGTTCTGTACTCATGCAGGTGCAATTAAAGCTGAATATTGTCCATTACAGGCCCTGTGAATGGACAAAATAGCTGCCAGTGCCTGCAATTTGTCTTTATTTCCCAACACTGCTAAAGTGGCTGTACAGTTAAATATTTAAACACACCATGACTTCCAGAATTGAGTAGGTGAGTAAGGGGAAAAAATTCAGGCAGAGATTGAACGATTATTTCTACATAAGTCCTATTCAAAGCAAGCTGCTTTCTGTGCTGCGCTTTTCAGCTCTGCCACATTGCTTATTGACTGTTGGTTATCACAATTTTAAAATCACATTATTTATTAGATTTATAAACCAGGTGCTCTGTATCTGCTTGATACCACGATGTCTCACTGCCTCTGTGCTGTGTGTAGCTGTCAAAAGATGCAGCACCCACACACGTGTTTCTGAACGTTAATATGTGTGTGCTGGTGTGCTGCTTTACCTCTTCTTGGCACAAAGGAATGTATTAGCACAGCATCTAAACAAAAACTTCTTCTAAGTTCACCTTCAAGGAACAGACAAGACTTTCTGTTTTTGCAAGCTTCCTTCAGAGTGATGGTCATTTTTCATTCGGGGATAGTTTCTTGGGTCTCTCTTTGCTCTTTTAAAACTCTCTTTCCTTTTAAGTTCTGAGAGAGGAAGATTGTTTCAGAAATTTGCAGTCAACAGATGGCAGGGAAAACTGGAACAGAGGGAGGCTGAAGAGATCAGAGAAGGACCACTGAGCTCTTTATTATAACAGTTATAACAGAACTCACCTTGGAATGCTGCATCTCTTCTTTATGCAGTAAAAGAGCCAAAAATAAAGTGTTATAAGCAGTCCTAGTAACAATTTTACAATGAGTTATTTGCTCTGGGTCAGAGGATGGGCTGGATAAACTCCAGAAGTTTATTCTGGGTCCTTGAATTGCCTCACACCATTACACCATGATGCACTTCATCACTTAGGACTCTGTACATCACCTTTATATGCAATTAGAGAAAGTGAGACAAATAGACCAGACACTGACTGGTGAATTTCCCAGTTGCATTCATGATTTCTGTGATTTCTGAAATTTTAGGTATGTTTTGCACAAGAACTGGGATTTTTTTTTAAAAAGGAAACTTCATATATAACAAAATATTTTAGCAGATTACTGTCAAGGCAGTAGAAATGCATAAAAGATGGTATTGGACGGCAGTGTTTATCAGTCACAAAAAACTGTAGAAAGACTCAATTATAAGGCAAGTGTGAGTATGAAAAATATAAATAATATTAGTAGTAATAATAATAGCAATCATAATAGTAATCATAATAGTAATAATAATAATAATATAGTAATAATAATTATTGGGGTTTTTTTTGTTATTTTTTCAAATATTAAGAGAAGATCTGATAGTCAATATGATCATCTGAGCTCAGTGATGAGAAGAGAATGAAGAAAGGGAGTCTTCATAGAAAAAGGAAAACATTTTCCCATTTTTTTGCTTTTTCCTCTTCTGAGCAAGCATCACTCTCTCTGCTTTGTGGAAATACCCAAAAGCTGAGCACAGCTTCAGTGCTTTGCTGGTAATTTTTCCACGTGTGCAGTAATAGATAACAAAGTGAATGGGTTTCTGGTAGAAGAATTTGAGATGTCCAGTTGAATTAAACAAGAATTGATGAAATACTCTGCTGGAGTGAAAAGTAAGGAGGAATGAGGACTGGATACCACAAAAGCAAGATTCTGCTGGAGATGGAGTGTCTTTGGGCTTTCCCAAACCTCCTGGCACAGAAAATGGTTGGATACAGTAGAAAATTTAAAAGCTGACTTTGGATAGTGGAAAAGCAGTGGAAATCCACCTCAGCTGAGGCAAGGGAAGAGGTTTTATCTCAAAATCAGTGAAGGGTGACTACTGTAACCCAGCCTGCAGACATTTCCCATCCCATTTGATTTTGCTGCTCTGTCCTGGAGGTCTTGTTTCATCTTCTCGCGTTTTGCTTTAGCTGAAGTTTCCCAATTCAGCTTTTGTGGTGCTCAGCTATTTAGAGAGCGTGGATGAAAAAGACCAGAAACTAGTGTGGGAACACAACACACAATCCACGAGTGGCAGAGCAATCAGGAGGCCATATATTGTCATTTCTTTACACAGATACACTCAAATGTCAACTAAACACGGTCTGAGAGATTTGTTGTATGCTGGACACCTGTAACAAAATGCCTACAAACCCTATCTGAAAAATTAAGATGTTACTTCTTCTCTTGGTAAATAGCCATGCCTTTTATATATATTTTAGCTTTTTCTGAGTGCTTGTCAAGGAACTAATTTCTGCTCAATTGCAAGCTTTTAACTTGAATAATGCTCTTTGGCCAGGACAATTTCGGTTTAATTTTTCCTTTGTGAATCACTCAGTACTACTTACACTCTGAAGACCCTTGGTCTTCCTCCCCCCAGCTTCCCCTAATTGCTAATGCCAGCAAGAACAAACCAATTTGTTTTGTTGCAAGCTCTGGGTGTGATTATCTTCCATGGGCATGCGTGTGAGCTCAGCCAAGCTACAAAAAAGGCTGATAAATGAGCCATTTATTTGATACAGTAATAATCAGATTTATCAAAGGCCTGTGCATTGGCTGCACTACAGATATATTAATCAGAAAGCTGGGGCTGAACTTCCTCAAGGTGACAACTCCCGAGGTCCTTCCTGAAAGCCTATTTTCCTCTGTGCTAGGTATAATACTTGGATAATTGTAATCTCTTGTGGTGAACTTTTAAGCCACCTTGAAAAGACTTTATATTCACCTCAGATAATTTTTTTTTTCCAGGTGCCATTCAGGCACTCTTTAGGCTTTTTCTAGCTGAGTGTTTTTCTGGACATGGATGAAACTTTCTGAGTGCCCTTGTCAGCATTTGCCCTCTTAGCCTGCCACTTTAAAAAAGAAAATTAACATAGGATTCAAAAGGAGGGATGTACTTGCATTAACCTTTGCTTTGGTAGATTCTTTTTTGATACTTACATGATCAAAAGCCCTTCCCAAGTACTCTGAATTTTTAAATGATCAGTATAGGTGGCTCCTTAAGATGGAACACTAATTTTTTTTGCCGCTTCTCTGCAAATGGGGAGAGTGGCCTATGGATTTTGCTGTGGCCCCATGTATTGAAGGGGCTCCTAAAAAAGGAGCTCAGCTCATTATCTGCTTCTCTAGACATCAGGTTTTTCTTCTTTGATTTTGTGAATCTTGAAAATTTTCTGCTGGCTTGGGAAGGAAAGATTTATCCTAACTCTTGTAAAGTAGAATAACTTGCCTGTTTCTTTTTGTTTCTGTTTGTTTGGGTTTTTTTCCTATGTAAGAATCAATAAATAAACTGATAATTAAAGATATGCATCAATTCAAATGCTGATCCTAATTTTGCCTTCTGTTGTCCAATATGGGTATTTTTCTTAAATTTACTCAGCTTCACCTGGAAATACACTATATACTGAATGCCTTAAAGTATGTCTACGGCAAAATCAAATACTATATATATTAGGAAAAAAAATTCTGTTATTTTACGTGATCTCCAAACTAGTACTTGATTGATATGGGACCTCCATTATATTTTTAAAACAGAGAATAACCTATTTATTTCATTTGCTGCCTGTAACACCTGCTATTTTTGTCTTCTGTAGAAGGCAGTCTCATTTTCATTCCAGTAACGAGTTTCAAGTACTGACAGCAAATATGGAAATATGACTTGATGTTGCAGTGAGAATGCAGTATTAAATTCTTTCTGGTTTTATGGGCTGTGTATCATCCTGGCTCATTCTGCTGCAAAAATTGAAGAGGTGAAGAAAAACATTTCTTTCTGAAAAACCCCTCACACTTCAATACTTACATACCAGATTTCTTCAATGTGACTCAAATCTTATTTAATCTCTCTAATATGATGCATCTAAAGGAAGAATACCTGCAGCTGAATTTATTAGGTGAAAGACAGTGTTTAAGGGACAAATCTTCTCAGTAAGTGTCTTATGCCTTCTATTTCACAAAGTGACATAATATTTGTAAATTCAGGTGTGTGCTTTTCTTTTTTCAGTAGAGTTGCTAAAATTTGACCAACAATTTGAAGTTTTAACTTTAAAACAGTCTAGCCTTGATATAAATGTGCAATTGCCAACGATATGCAGTATATAATCATACTCTATCACAGCATATCATGCCATTTATAAATTAGTTTAAGAAAATGAAGGCACAGCTTTTAGAGAATATATTGAACCATAATAAAAATGAATAGTCATTAGGACCCCATCCAAAAGACCAAATTAAAGCCTAATGCACAAGTGTGGGATATGAGGCATGTCAGTCTAAAATTGTCATCTCAAACCTTCCCAGTCGCTCCTTAACCCATCATCATTTTGATTAGAAAGTTTCTTTGTGTGGCTGTGTTTCTGCTTTTTACCTGCACCCCTGTTTAAGCTCCTGTTTAAGCTCTGCCTAAGCTCCAGGGAAATCAGAAGTCAATTATTCAACTCCTTATAGTCCTGACTAGTAGCACCCGTGTCTTATAGTGGGGCTTGCTTTGGTTTTTAATATGTAGATTTATATCTGATTAATGAAAGCATTTTCCATCTTAATTTAGAGTTTGCAGGCAGAAAAACTGAAGCATTGGAAGAGAAAAATATTGTCCAGGTCACCCAGAAAAACAGCAGCAGAATATGATGTACAACACTTGTCTACTGTATAAGAACATTTTTGTCCCTTGCACACAAATCAGGTACAATAATTTGACTGCTCCTACCATGTACAGTGTAGCAGAATATATTTCTGGGATAAGTGTGACAAGCGCAGTTCTGAAACTTCAAACAGTAGTTAAAACAAGCTTTATTTTCCCTTGCATGTAACTTGTTTAAAGGCAGCTTATTAAAGAGCCTGTGTCTGAAGGGAAATGTCTGTATTTGAACCAGCTCTCAAAATAATTTGTTAGAAAACTAGTAAACTGATGTGCTGGGACCAGTGTTGTTTAATCTCCAACCCAGTGACACAGACAGGGATTGAGGCACCCTCAGCGGGTGGCACCGAGCTGAGGGTGCAGTGACACCCCTGAGGGACAGGATGGCATCCCGAGGGACCTGGGCATGCCAGGAGTGCCCCAGGGGATCTCAGGAGGTTTAACCAGACCAGGGGCCGGTGCTGGCCCCGGCTCAAGGCAGCCCCGGGCCGGATCCAGGCCGGGCTGGGCAGAAGGAGCAGCCCCGGAGCAGCCCCGGGGGTGCCGTGGGGCAGAGGCGGGAGCCCAAAGGGCTGTGCTGGGCTGAGCCCCAGCGTGGGCAGCAGGGCAGGGGGGATTGTGCCCCTCTGCCCCTCAGCTGAGACCCCACCTGCAGAGCTGCCCCAGCCCGGGCCCGGCACAGGGAGCAGCTGGAGCTGCTGCAGCCAGCCCAGAGGAGGCTCCAGGATGAGCAGAGGGACGGAGCAGCTCTGCTGCCAGGAAAGGCTGCCACAGCTGCCATTGCTCAGCCCGGACAGGAGAAGCTTTGGCCTCAGCTCCCTGTGGCCTCGCAGGGCCCGAAGGAGCTGCAGGAAAGGTGGAGAGAGACAATTGCCAAGGGCTGCAGGAATTGCCAGGAGCCAGGGAATGGCTGCCAGTGGCAGAGGGCAGGGCTGGATGGGATCTTGGGCAGGAATTGTTCCCTGGCAGGGTGGGCAGGCCCTGGCACAGGGTGCCCAGAGCAGCTGGGGCTGCCCCTGGATCCCTGGCAGTGCCCAAGGCCAGGCTGGACATTGGGGCTGGCAGCTCCTGGGACACTGGGAGCTGGCCCTGACATGGCTGGGGTGGGAATGGGTGGGCTTTGGGGTCCCTTCCAACCCAGGATTCTGTGATTTTATGATATAAGAACATGTGTGAGCGTGAAACGTCTCTGCACTATTCCAGAAAACTGTGAAAGACGTTGATAGATGGCCTTGAAGCCCAAAAGCTAAAATGGTAGCTCTTTGTAATCTTCACTGCCACTGTTACCGAGCTTGCCAATGAACTTTCACAGATTAGTAGGAACATTGAGACTTTTAGCCTGTTCAGTTTCCAACTTGGTTTTGTCTTGCTGAGCTATGTAGTGGCTCTTTGTAGAGAGTAGTGGCTCCACCATACTACCTGAAGACCATGTGCTTCTGTTTGGCATACAACAATTTAATCAATGTTTGGTAGTCAGAATCAAATAAAATTCTGCATTTTGAGACTTGCTAAATGAACTTTTTTTTTTTTCCTGTTTTTTTAGTTCGCTAGACATTCTGGTCTTGTTTTCATACACTGCCCCCAAAAGAAATTCAAGTGACCTTTTTTTATTCTTACCACTTTAAGCAATTCAGCTGTGTAATGGGAGTTAGCTCTAAACCAGGAGAGATGATTAAATTATTGTGAGTGATCCATGCCAAGAAACAGTACATGGCCATGTACAAGTCCCACGGGTTGTGCAGCTCCAGCAACACGTCACTGCACATGCCTCAGCTGGGCACACATTAACCAAAATACCCCCAGATCAAATAATTTCCTTACTTTATCGCATTTATTTTTTTTTAATCCTCCTGTTTTTGCTCTGAAGCTCTAAAATCTCATGATAGAAGAAACAGAAATGGCAGAAACGGCTGCAAGACATTTTTTTCAATGTTAACATCAATAATAATACAAGAAATCCAATCATTGGCTAGAAATTCATATTGCTTAGCTGATGAATTAGGAAGTTGACTATAAAATGTATATATTTGAAAAGTTTCTTCTTCCCGTAATTCTGCGTCGTCCTTCAAACAACCTGACATGTAATCACAGAGAATTGTCATTGGTGACTGCACCTTAATCTTTCAATTATTCTAACTGTGATAAGCTTCTGCATTGTAAAGCTCTGAAAGTACTTAATATTGCATTATTTAACTAACTGCACTTAAATCCTAAAATGATCTACTGTAACCTCAATAATCAAAGATGTTCAAAGTTACAGTTGAGAGTGAAGGTTATGAAAGAACAAGAAAAGATCATTTGTGCAAGCCAAAAAGAAACTGCTTGAATGTTCTTTTTTTTATTTTTTTTTTTTTCCTGGACTGCTTTATTTCATTTTGATATTTTGGTTTTAAGTCAGGCAGCTGAAATACACTGAAAAAAAATATGTGCATATTTTTAAATAAATAATTTCACTAAAACATAACTGCAAAGCAAGTTTTAGGATGCTCACTGCTCCTTTCTTTCATCTGTCCAGTGTTCTCTGAATAACATTTTTTTTTTGATAAGCACATCTAGGAGCAAGCTATGAATGTGGCGTCAAAACCAGATACTCACAGCACTCCCAAGCCCTGGATTCCCCTGAGAGAGTGAAGCAGCTCTGCTCCTTAAGCTGCTTTGATACGTTCACTCTGCAACGAGCCTAATAGGCCCAGATGGGTTTTGTGGACAAAAATCACCTGATTTAGACTCTTAAACTGTAAAGGAATTTAGGCCTTTCCATAGCAATGAATGGTGTCCATTTCCTTTCAGCTGTGAGCAGCTCCTTCTGCTGAGCCACCCATGTCCAGTCCCACAGCCCAGAAAAATTCCCATCAAGCTGTGATCCTGGTTCCAGTTTTATGGAAAGAAGCAAAGGAGGAGCCGTAATTACTACTTTCATTTTGGTCTGTCTGCAATGTGGGATCTAAAGCATTGTTAGCTTGAAGGCGGTGTTCTATCCTAGTTAGCCAGCAGTTTGTGATTCTATAAAATTTTGTCATGAAGTCTCTTTAATTAATTAAGCAATGTTCTACTGTGTTGTTACAGCTGGTTTTGATTTAGACCTGTGTTGGCTGAGTGTCAGCAGAAAACCCTGAGAAATTATCTCATTGCAAATGGCGAAGGGAACTCCAAGGGCCCTGTACCCCTCAGAGAACTCAGTCAATGGCTGAGGAACAAAATTCAGTAAAGAATGGTTTTATGGTTGTCATAAAACCAGAGATTAATTAGATGTCATAGAACAGGAAAGGTATCTTGAGAAAGTTAAGGAGTCAAAGGCCTAAACACCCCACAAAACTTGATTAATACATTGCAGGGGCAATAAGGGAGCCACTCTGTGGGTTTGTACACCACAGAAAACTTAATGGTCTTAATGGTCTAAGCAGGGCAGCAAATTGAATAAAGCACTGTCTGCCTGGATAAAAATTGGGCTGTCCCTTAAACAAAGACAGAGGAGATCCTCTGGTAGTAATTAAAAGAAACAAAACACCTATACCATGATGCAATACATCAGGCAGACCTTTGGTAGGGTCTATGAAAAATCTTGGATGTTTTACTGTAAATGAATGCCTGGAAATTGTTGAGGTTTTGAAAATACCTACAGTAAGTAAATTCCCACTATGTTCCCAATTTTTACTCAAAATTGTTATTAGGAATGTTCATCTAACAGCTTTTTGCTGTGACATTTAAAACTCTTTGTTTCAGTGGGGAGAAGGAAAGGCCAGAGTGATGAACTGACCACAGCTTGTAACAGTTGGAAATAAAGTGAAATTGTCAAAGATTCAGACAAAAAGGATCATTTCTGAGGTATATGTAAACTGAGTATTAATTATTTTCTTTTCTTTTCTTTTTTTTTTTTTTTTTTTTAGCTGTCCATTATCTATAATTTGTATTCCCAGCCTTCACAAATCTCATTATCTAGACCTTATAATCAGTGTAATGATCTTGGCCATTTCTTTTGTGTAAATGATCCTCCTGTTTGTTTGTTTGTTTGTTTGTTTTTTTTTAATTAGTTTATTTCTTTCTTCTGACCTCCTGGAAAAAAAACCTTTGAGAACTTTCCTAAGATCTAGATGCAAGAAAAATAGTGTTTCCCATATATATTGTTTGACAAATGCTGAGTACTTCATGACCTATAAAAAATTTGAGTAAATCTTCGACTTGAAGAACATAAATGACCTCACTGAAAAGAATCCTTTTCCTAACTGCTTTTCTAGATGACAAGCAGCCTACTTAGGATATTTCTCAAGTAAAACAGTTTGCATTTTGGAAATTACAACTTTCAGGGCGTCTGTACAGATAACTCACCTGCAGCAGAAAGATCTGTGTTAGCCTTGCATAGCCATCAGAACAGGACATAATTTATTTTTGCTCTCCTTTGCTTGAAAAAGAAAGAAAAATTATGCAAATGAAGAAAATATCAGACTTTGAGAAAAGCTTGCATGAAAAGATAAAATACATTAAGATTTTTTCAGTCTGGAAAAGAAAACTGGTGTGAAATGTGATGGAGGTAAACAAAATGATGAACAGCACAGGGAAGGTCAATGAGTTGTAATTATTTTCTTTTTCTCATACTATAACAGCTGGGGAGCGCTAAATGAAGGGAGCAGGCAGGTTTTAAAACAGGTTTTGTTTTAAAACAAAAAATGAGCTTACTAAACGTGTGGTTAAACTGGGGAGTTCGTTGCTACAGGATGTTCTGGATGCCAATGATGCTAATGCCCTCAGAAATCCAAGAGGCAAATTAATTGGGAAAATATCCATTAGAAGGTGTAAAACACAGTAATTTACATCTACAGCTGTCTCCAAGTACTTCAGCACAAATTCTTGAAGGTGGAGAAGATGTATGTGAAAAAAATGCAGCCTATGTTTCTTCTCCACTCCAATACAGCTGTACTCAGGGTTATGTTTTATGCTCAGCATTTATTTTTAAAACATATATTATGTAATCAGAAGACCAGATTTTTTTTTTTTTTTTCTGTTTAATTTCACCTGGTTAAGAAAAAAAAACCCAAACAATTTAACCATTTCCCTGGTTTATTTATAAATGTCTTGTATCTAAGAAACCCCAAACAACAAGTTTCTTCATATCAGTGAGCTTTAATAAATTGACCAAATTTAATAAATGACCAAAATTAAAAGAAAAGTAGAACACTGACTATTCTGAGTAGATATCATTGTGCTTATTTAGGTTATTTTCCTTCCATTTGCATAATTTTTTCCCATGAATTTTTTTTTTCTTACTGACCAGCTGACAGTAGAAAGTTCAGCAATATTAGAGATTCACTGAATAATTGCCTAGGAGTTCTGAACACCGGGTTAAGTACAAGCACAGTAAAAGTCATTTTGCTGGAAATTGTTCATGCTTTTTAGTAATTCAAGCTTTAAGTGGTGGCAGTGAAAAAATCCTCACTAAGTGGCTATTGTTGGTTTCTAAATAGGTGCAACATGTTTTTAACTGCACTTAGAGCAGCATTTTCATTGTGTTTAAAGGGTGGGGTGTGGTAATTGAATGTTTTTTCCTCTGTTCCTTCTCTAGATGTTGAACAAAGAGAGGTAAACACTTCTCTAATCTTTTTGAATCACGTGGGGTGTAACTCCTTCAGCTCCCAGTTCCATCCTTTGTAGACAATCCAAGATGCTGTTTTCCCACCAGGTGACGCAGGAGTCTTTCCTTGCCTGGTCCCACTGTTGATCTGTCTGTTCAAATTAATCTTTCCCACCAGGAGGGACAGAAGAGCAGGGAAATTCCAAGAGCTTCTGTGCATACCCAAACCTGAAATATAGTGCTGAAAAAATAAAAAAAAACCAAAAAAACAAAAACAAAAAACACCCCACATAAATTGAACATTCATTATGTGACACAAAGGGTGACATTAGCATTTTTATGCTTTTTAAGGTAATTTAAAAGTTTCTCCTAGCTTAGATATGGTGTGACCTTATTGCAGCTTTCCATTGCCCGACAAGGAGGATGGAGCAACACAGCTTACAAGGACTTGGAGGGACAGGACAAGGGGGAATGGACTCCAATTGGCAGAGGGCAGGGCTGGATGGGGTCTTGGGCAGGAATTGTTCCCTGGCAGGGTGGGCAGGCCCTGGCACAGGGTGCCCAGAGCAGCTGGGGCTGCCCCTGGATCCCTGGCAGTGCCCAAGGACAAGGCTTGGAGCCACATGGGACACTGGAAGGTGTCCATTCAAACCCAAACCATTCTATGATTCCATGATTCTGTTATTAGTGTCCTTATATCCTGCCAGAACCAAAACTGCTAAATGTCTGCTGTGTATTCTCACTCATGTAGGACAAGAAGACACTTAACTCAATTTTTTTTTTTTTTTATGAGATGCACTTCCTTCCCATTGGAATCCTGCTGAAATTCAAGTTTATTTTCTCAGCAATAACACTGGGGGTTTTTTTAAATCCTGTGTGGTTGTTACACATTCTCTATCTTTGCAGTTGCTTTTAGAGTCATTAAAAATCTGTGTAATGAATTTGTACTAGATAGATTTACAAGCAGAGTGCCACGTACAGTGCAGGTATAAATGGCTGTTGAAGAGACAAAGATGCTGCCAATAATGGTCTGATTTTTCACCCTCTGCTTGCATATTGACAAATAATACATCCATACCTGTCCTGGTGGGACCCATTGGGTGAATATTCTTATTTTGAGCAGAGAAGATTTGAGACAATTAATCTGATTTTTATGTAGGTAAAATGACTCATGGGGAGTCAGTTATTTTGACTATGCAAAAAAATGTGATCAAAAATATTTGTTCAAGTTATGATACTGCAAACATTGCTTTCACTGAAATAATATTCTGTCTTTCTTTATTCCTCAGCACTTATGGACATAGAGGATATCTGTCTGGAAATTTGTTAGAAAATATTAACAGTCATTTGTTTAAGCTGTTTATTGCCCAAAGGCAAAACACCATTTTTTGTTGGCTGCCTCATGAGTGTTTCTGAGTTTAGGTTAATGGGATGGGGCATAGGTTAATGAGGTTTGTGTCTGGGGAATACCTAACTTTATACATCTCTTGTAATTAATAACGACAGCTTTGTCATTCTGAAATCTGCTTCTTCAGTTACTCATCCTTATTAAACAAATACTAAAGCAAGGCAAATAAAATTACCAAAGAGGTAGATACAATATAAAGATTAAGATTGATAAATATATTTCTTAATTTAGATTTTTACCTGAACTAACCTTTTTTTTTTTGTTGTTCCTAAATAGTGCTACTATTTTTAAATCTGCTTACAAGCTTCTTCTCTTTATTTTCCCTTCCATTTGAGTCCTAAGCTATTTGGACCGTTTCTATTAGATATACTACATGAAGAAATTTTAATCTTCATAGACAAATATACTTATTTGGATGTGTTTGATATTAAATGTGATTTTGATTTAGTTGCTATGGAAAGATAAGTACAGCCTTTTGTTTTGATCACAGAAATTGTAGTTACCTCATGGAAAACTTTTAGGCGGACAAATTACATATTTGGTGTCTTTTTTTTTTTTTTTTTTTTTTAATGATTTAATTTTAAACCTGGTTTATTTAAAATTTAAAATAAAGACACCAAGTGGTCAAGTAAAAAAAATATGACTTTTCATGGCTTTAATCATGTTTGGATTTCCTGTTGTCTTGGGGAGTAGCAATAGTTGTAGTAGCAGGAAAAAAAAAATAAAAAAGCACTGAAGACCTTGCCACAGACTGAAGTTTCTCAATCTTTTTCCAGGATTTCTTACCATTCTGGAACAATTAGCAGGTCAAAAATAACAATCAAGCTGATAAATTAGCAAAAGTAAGAAAAATTTTTCCATCTACTTGATGTTTAATAGAACAAACACAGGTTATTTAATGGTCTTTAGTCTCTTTGCCATAAAATAGTCCCAGAAAATGTTAATTGACTAGGATAGATGTAGCCATTGTAGCTTTTTCTTCTTTTGATCTGCTTATAAACACAAACATTTTAGTCACTTGATATTTCTGAAATTGTTTCTTCATGCCAAGTTCATTTGAAATCTCCACAATATGTTTTTAAAAATACTGGATGGCAAAATTACGTATTTGTACGCCATATGTTTTCTTTTCAGTTTCCAAAATTATTTCTACACTTTCCAGCAAACCATTATGTTACATTCAGCTGAAAAAAAAATCTCTCTATGGATTGTGTCTGCAAACATCAGACAGATCCAAAATCAGTTTAGTAAGAAACTAGACTGGGACTCAAAACGCCACTGTTTTTTTTTTTTTTCTCCACCTCATAACAAAATTAAGAATTCTATCACAAGGGGTGATGAATGCACATCTATCTGATATTGTTTGTTATTTGTTGATGGTAATTCACAGGGGTACCTCTTTTTGCTTCTGGAGATGAAATTGCTAGTCAGGAATTTTGTATGTAGTATCAGAAGTCCTACTGTAAAAAACAAACAAACAAGAAAACCCAAACAAATTAAAAAGCAAGAGAAAAAAAGAACCAAGAGAAGACTGACTAAAAAAAAAAAAAAAAAAAAAAAGGAAGAATATAAAAAAGGAAAGTAAAAAAGAATGAAATTCTGCTAAGTATAAAGCACATTTTTCAGCTATCACTCTAGTTATTAAGCAGTGTCATGACTACACAGTCAAATGCAGTGGGTTACAGATATTAATCCTGTTGAATGTGACTAGAATTAGCTGTGGTACTAGGAAAAAGTAATATCCATTGGTAACATTTTCGGCTTTCAGCATCATCTCTCATCCCTTTTACAGAATAGACTTGCAAAGTAATTGATTGGATAAGCTCATTTTTTTGTCATTTGTTCATTATTCATGCAGGCATTAATTAAAATGGACCAATTTCTATCTACATTATATTCTTTTTTTTGTAGAAACCCATACATTAAACATAGAAGGTCATATTTCTTTTCCTGATTTTTTTTTTTGTCAGAGCTTCTAAAAATTGCGAAATTGTTATAATTTCAATAGAGTTCTGAAATGAAAACCTAGAAAATTGGTATAGAAGCACACATGTATAGATCTTCTCTTGATTATTCTCAAATATAAGGCAAGTCTAGAAGAGTCTATAAATACTGATGCAGCTGAAGACATTTCAATTGTGCTACCATTTCATCCTCTCCACTACTCCCGCCCTTCCAAAAGCAATTGCATAATTTTCTTGCTCACAGTGAAAACATTTTGAGAAGTCTTAATGTGCTCACTCTGAGGATGAGAATCTCTGCTTATAAATTGCTGTGAAATTTTTAATTTCAATTAAAAGACTGACATAGGTCTGTACTATTACTTATGCCAAGTGTAGCAAACAGTGAAATTTCTTTTCCAAACTAATCAGAAATTTATCCAGCACTCATTAATATATTTTATTTATAACAAAGCATAGAAGAAGTTTTTCTACCAATAAAAAATAGAGTATTTCAGATAGCTGTTGGAACTGGTTTTCAACTCCACTGGACTTTGTCCACCATTTTATCCAGAAAGAAATTTATAAACACTACTTATTCAGAAAGGAAGAATTTTACAGCTGTTTTCTCATGGGTGGAAATTATTAATAAGGTATGAGGAGAACTCATTCCATTTATAGGTTCTTTGTTAAAAAAAATAAACAAGTTTTATATTTGGGCGGGAAAGAAAAACAAGGCAAAATGAAAATTGCAAGAGGACGTTCATGGTAATAATGAAATTTAAGTCCTGAAATACTTTTAACTGAATATATATGGCCTGGATGAGAAATGTAACTGCATGAAATAGTTATAGTTAGAAGGGGTGAAAATCCACTTGTTTTGAATTTAAACCACAATTAAAATTAGTAACTGGATGCTTTTTATGTTCAATGGAGACCTGTGTCAGGACCTGTAGCTACAGTCTGAAAAACAGGCATCGTAACAGCCTTCAGCTATAAGAATTATTTACTCTCCCACAAGGTAGGAGTGAAATGCACAGATAGATTTAATGCAGAGAGTATCTAGGAGCCCAGCTTTCAAGAAATTATTTCTGTTACATTTAAGAAACAAATTAGACTTAGTGCAACTCTGTGTTTTTGTTTTGGTTTGGGTTTGGTTTTTTTTTTTTTTTTTTTTTTTTTACTTTGAAAGAAAGAAATTATTCACTTGGAACAAGAAAATACTAGATTATTGTTGTGATTTTTGAAAGGAATTTGAGTTAACCAGTCATCCAAATTTACTGAATTTCTGGATATGTTAAATTTCACTCTTGAGAGGGTGGCGGATGGGCCAGGTCAACCTATGATAGTGTTCCATGACTAAATATCATTGGTGACATCTTTGCATACAGGTCTTTCTTTAAAAAATAACCAACCAAAGAAAAGCCTTCTATAGGTCTTGTGCCTTGTAAAATTAAACACAGCAAACCCACAGGAATTTCTAAACGTATGAAAGCATAGAAAAATATTTTTCCAGTATTCCTGAAGCATTTTACAGTGATAAGTGCCAATTTGGTGTTTCAGTGACCTCTTGAAACAAGGTGATGTTTATTTGAAGAGGGCAGTAGCATTTATCCAATTACAGAGGTGTAAATTAATCAAATTTTAGGTACTGCTGCTTGACAGGAACCAGGTGAGTGACTGCAAGGGGTGGTGAATATGTGGAGCCTTGAATCCTGCTGTGAGTTCCCTGCTGTGAAAACTTCTTTACTGACCTGGAAAACAGAAATGCAAAGGGTATTGAATGTGCCACAAAACACAGGCATCCAATATATATTTTGCATTTAATACTCGCACAGACACATCTCCAGAAACAGAAGCCTTGATATTTTCCTTTAAGATCTAGGCAGGAAGAATTCTACCATTCTGTGAAAAAATTAAATGTGTCAAAACAAGTTTTCGTCCCAAAACTTCATGAACACTATTGAGTTCACATTCTTGTGCTCAAGACTCAACAAATATGCAAAAATAGTTGACTTTTTTGTTTTTGTATATTTCAAGCAATTTTCCATCAGTGTGGACATTTGGGGGCACTGCACAAAAGCTGAGGTTATGTGAACAGAAAGACTTCAAAGTCTTTGGAAAAACCCTCCCCAAAAATAAAAATTAAAATAAAATAAAATAAAATAAAATAAAATAAAATAAAATAAAATAAAATAAAATAAAATAAAACAAAACAAAATATCTGAAGCCCAAACCAAAACAAACAACTCCCACAAAACAAAAACCAACAAACAAAAACAAACAAAACCCCCTAAAAAACCCACAGCCAAACACCAAAAAAGCAAGCAAGCAAGTAACCAAAAAACACCCAAAATCCCCAAAACGGAATATGGAGTTTTCACACATTTTTTGCTCATGTAGATGGAGAAGAGCCATTAATGATGATTTTCATTTTAAGACTATTTTTAATATTTCAGAAATTGTTACATGGGTGGGAGATTAAGGCTGGGTATGAAAATTCCAGCCTTTCTTGCTACTCTAAATGAAGAAAAGTAGAAATTCTTTCATGATGATAAAAATAAATATGTGGGCCAATAGTAAAAAAATATTTTGGCAGACATAGTTGTGGACAAAAGGAGAGTTTGGAAAAGAGCAGGTAATGCAGAGAAAGATATAAAAGCCTATCACATCAGGCAAACGTATTTGTGTTCATACAGAAAGACTTTATGCTGATTGAATCCAAAAATCCAGTATATTTAGATTTTTCAGTCAATGAAGGACATGGTGATTGCTCCAATTTTTTTTTGTTTATGACTGACACGCTGACTTCGTTGTGCTGCATTTGTTATTGACGGGCACATGGAAAGCAAGAGATTTCCTAAAAATGAAACACAATTAGTACAGAGAACTGAAGAACTCCTTTTTTACAAGAAGTAGCTCTTAAAATTGCATTTTGGTTAATAAAATTTTCTCCAGAGAAAGCTACTGCCAGGTAGTCTGAGTGATTGAAAAACAGGGGAATCTAGGTAACTTTGTCAAAAATAAAAGTTTCTGACTAGACAAGTTGATTTCAGAATGAAGCAAATGTTTTGTAGCTTTGTTCCTTTGTGCAAATATTGTTCACTCTCTGGTAATTATCCATACACTTTAGTTGCCTTTGGTAAGACCAATTTTAAGAAGTACCTTGGAATTGAACTTTAATAAACATAATTTTAAGTCAACTTAAGCTCTCTGCAAGATCATGCTGAGGGAAACTGTTTAGCAGAGCAAATATAGGTAAGAGATAATACAGCCTACACTCCTGCCTTGGTTATTGCTGTGGTATAAATATGTTCATTTTTTATATAACCCTCCATTTTTCCTAAAATTTTTCTAGGTTCTTGAGCAGTACTTTTCAGTTCCCGGACAATTAGATCTTTTGTAGGTATCCTATCAAAAAAATAACAAGAGTCTAATTTGAATGGTGCACATTAAAATGCACACAGTTCTTAAACTACCTATTAGTATGATAATTGCAGTACTCTGTACTTATAGGCTTGGAAAGAACAGCTATTATTAGATATGAATCTGGTGGTGGCATCACATAATACATGCTAACCACCACACAAAAATAGATTATCTTACATTAATTACTTGAATTGCTCTGAAAAGGCTCGCAACCTTTCTTTCTTCCAGCAAACATGACACAGGCACAAAGGATGCTCTTTTTCATTGGAGGAATTTAAAATATGTTGAAGACGGTGTCAAAATAGGGCGCGGGCCTCAGGGGCTTTTATCTTGCCTGGTGCCCAACACAAGAGCTATTACACAGTCACAATTACAGTGAAATGCTCACATGTTCCCCATTCCCTTGCCAGAAACATTTCAAGCTAATTTTGGAAGGTCCTCAGGTATAAATATACCTTTGAGGTTGTTTCAAGCCTCAAGTGCTGAGTAACACCTGCTGCTAAGGGAGGGAAAAAACTGCACTGTGGTTTAAACTAGAAAAAATATGTCCTCACAAGTGACAGAAAATGCTCAGAAAAAGCAAACACTGCAGTGAATATCTGACTGTTTCAACTGGCAAGGGGATCATGTAAAAAGGAACATATCCTCAGCCTCTGGAGAAAGCAAAGTGACCTTAAAAAACACATCTGAGATCTGCAATATGCATTCCTGACTGGGTACCTGCACAGGCTCTGTGGGTGTGTTGGTATGTAGAGCTCAGATAATCTCAGAAAGACTGACATTTTCCAGATAAAAATTGCCCAAACTTCTAAATGCTCTCCAACAGGGGAAATGCTTGGAAGTTTGCCTCTGAAAAACTGTGCCTACTTTGTAAGGCAAATTAAATCAACAGATTATTAAGTAGAGGATCATATTTTCTCGTAAATGAAATACCGTAAATTAGCACCACACTCTCCTGATTTTATGGAAATGCCTGAGATTACTCCTGTTGGTTTATTTGCAGAATGGGAGCATTAAAATCTTAGCTGAAATGTATGCAAAGAACAAGCATTTTATTAGCTGGTTTCAACTCCTCTTGCAATTCAACTTCAAGGACAATAAAGGAGTTTAAATTCTTCTACCAGCTTCAATAAATTTCAATCAAGGTATTCAATTAACACGTTTAATAAAGATACTATGTATATATTTATAATAGGTTAGTTATAATAGTTATATATAGTTATAATAGTGTGGTTTATGTTTCTAATTAATTTTTCTTCAGAAAAAAACAAAACAAAATCAAACCACAAGAGAATTCACCCTAAATCCACACAAGATTCCCTCTCCAGAAAACAACAATTCTGGGTTATCAGTCTTGATAAAGTTTTCAGATCTTTGACAGGTTTCTTGGCTGTCTGGATCTGAAAACAAGAATCATTAAACCGTAGAAAGTTTGTTTCTCTATCTACATCTATGGAACAAAATACATACGGATTCATGGTAATTCATAATATTTTTCTACTTGAACTCATTTGAACCTGTCCTAATTCAATCATTTCTAAAGGAAAGAAGATTTAGGACTGAGACACTGTTAGATTTTGCATGCTGAAATGTCTGGATTTATTTTGTGTTAGGTAGTGTAGCTTAAGACCTAAATTCTGAAAATTTTGTGCATGTTTATGAAATTACAGACTAAATGCCTCTTTATGAGCTCCATTGCAAGCAACTTTCTTCACCCTGCCCAAATTCTCAGTTAACAAAATGCAATCAGCCACTTAACTGCAAGTTATAAGCCTGAAATATTATATTCAAAGTCTTTGGGTGAGTTTATTAGCACAGGCACTGGGTTCATGAGAAGTCCAGGCCTTGTAGAGGCCTGTGTGTGACCAACTGCACAGGCCCACACAACAGGCCAAACACCGAGAAGGAGAGTTTCAAAAACATCTCCTGATTACAATTCCACTGTGCTGTGCAACAGGGCAAACTAAACGGTGAAATTATTTTCTGTCCTTCAAAACTGTGAACTAAACTGCCACAGTGGAAGTGCTCCTGCGGGGGAGAGCTGCAGGAACAGGGGTGTAAACTTCCTGCTGCGGGACCTCTGTAATTTTATTTCTGCCATAACTAATCCTTGTGTCAAGACACAAGGGGAGGACAAAATGAGAGAGGAAGAGGTCAAAATGCAGGAAAATGCACAGTCCTTGACAAGCTCATTTCCAGCTTTATTTTTTGTGGGATCTAACACTCTATCAGTAAACTATTGGGTCAGCTACTTGTCCTCACAACAAACATTTAAATTTGGATTAAAAAATACTGATCTGTACTTGTATGAATTACAAAATTACTGTGTTTTTAATAATGAAAATTGCATGTGATTTTGGTTTGTATGCAATTTTCCCTATTACCATGATTCTCAAGTCTGGGCTATGTAAGTTTATGTAACACCAGTCTAAAGAAAGATTTGGGTTTTAGGAGCAGCTCCTATTTTTTAGGACTGAGCCTTCTCTTTAGCACAAAGTTCTAAGGAGTCATGCATGAGGAAGTCTGTTCACATGCTGCTAAATCATGTTCGTAAATAGTTTTATATTTTAATTTTATATGAAAAAAAGTTCTTTAGTTATTAAATTGCATGTTGTATTTAAATCAGGTGTACTGATAAAAGTTGCAGGAGATCCAAACAAGCATCAATATTTTTGTCTTGTGTAACAATCTTAAGATACAAATATAATTTTTCTTAGGTGAACATCTTTCAAAATTATAATTTTCTCTTTAACGTTATGATGTCATGGGATTAAAATAAAAATTAAGCCTGCAGGTTGGGAGATCTTTCACTTTGGGAAACAACTAACAGCATTGCAAATGACAGAAATACCTAAGATTCACACATGAACTGTAGAAAAATGAGAAGAATAAGTGAAATATATCCAATAAATACTGATTTAACCTGTGGAGGATACTGCTCTATTCAAACAGGAATGTAGAAATGGATTTTCCTTTCATTTATTTTCACAGTCTCTCTTAAGAGAGATGGAAACCAAATAATGCTTGACTTGGATTGTAATGTTCTCTTGACTATTTGACTAGGTTTGTTACTAGAATAAATGTATCTATTACTGTTTAAATATTTAAGTAATTATATTTAATGGCATAAACATTAGCCTTAGTGCCATTGGATACATCTAGGAAGTGAAAGTGAAGCTAACTGAAAACCACTGATGAATGAAGAATGAAGGATGGCTCAGAGAGGACAGGAGCAATGTATTTTGAAGCATTTTCTTTAATGGAAATAAAAACTTAGTGGCTTAGCCAGATTCCCAAATCTGCAAGTGTAACTCCCCTAAGCTCCACAAGCTGCTGCTGGGTAACAGATCAAGATCTTTGCCATTAACCTACCATGAAAACAAATACAAATCTGGCTGCTGAGCCTCTAACAATTTCAGTAGTTTATTGCTCATCTACTCTGTCAAAAATATCTGTCATTATGAAATATCCCTCAACAGAGAAGAACAAAAGCAGGCATCTTTCAAATTTCATGAGAAACAGAGGACCATAGCACAGAAAGTGCCACTTAGGGAAAATATTTGCCAGAAATCAACCAAAAATGCACAGACCAGTATGTGTCAGGTGTAGAAAACAGTTAAACCTCTGGAATAAAAATACAGGCTGAAGAAGTAACTATAAAATTATGCAACACCTCAAGTAAAGAAGGAAAAAGACCACCAAGCAAGCTGCCCCCATTCTGTCTGTAGGTGGGTCAGTGTCCTCTCTCATTTAATTTTAAATCTAAGTGTCACTATTTCTGGGAAAAATAAAACCCAAAAAGTAAGAAAAGCAGTGCTATGCATTTATGTTCTCAATTAACACAATTAATTTTTTTTATGAACTCTTGAATAGGTGCTTTTTCAGGAGGTGAAGACAAATTTTTGGGTCACCTTCTCAACAGCCACGGGATTTAAATCATGGATAAGTGAATCAATTGGATAAGGGACTGAAACCTCAAATGCTCCTTGCTTTTGTCAAACCCACTAAATAACGTCTCTAATCAGTAGCTAATTTAATGCTATTGATATTTGTACACACTGTTGTGTAAATAAATATTAAAGCAGATTTCCTCAATTTTGAAATGAGCAGGAGGCTTTCTGTTGCTTCTCCTGGTGGGTTCCTGTGGCACCACAGTTTTGGGGTAGATGGTGTGTAAAAGACTTTGGGACCTGCAGAAACTGAATAACCCTCTGCTGGCATTTACAGAAAATGTTAAATTACTGTGACTTTGTACTCTGCAACAACCCTCAATTACTGATTTGTAGTCAAGCACACAGCACAGAAAATTTGTATTGGAACTGCCTGAGGCCATGTAAATACATAAGAATGTGAGAACATTTTGTCGATCACCATCTGAGGCAGAAATGACTTTTAAAGGTCATGCAATTTTTTTCTTTTCTCCTTAAGATTATTTTCTTTTAATTAAATTTTCTTAGTTTGGACGTGGCATACATTAAAAAAAAACTATAAACAAATAAGAGTTTATACGAACAAAAAAAGAGCATTTGAGATATGTAGCACCTCAATTCGTCATGGGTTCTTTGTTCTATATACAATGCCAGAGACTTTTTTGTCATTATTACCCAGAGAATTCAATGCCTTTTAATAAATGAGGCTGCCCATTGTTGAACAGCCTCTTCCCTTTCTATGAAAAGCATGTTTATCACTTTACAGTTCCCAAATTGTATTAATTAACATCCACCCAGCTTCACTGTCATACAAAGAAAGAAAAAAACCCCAAACAACCAACCAGAACCAACCAAAACTATAAAATCAAGTGCCCATAGAAACTCTAAGATTACTCTGGAGGAGAAAAAAAAAAAAAAAAAAAAATCCATGCAAGAATTCTTGCTGGACAAATATATATTGGTATAGCATAAAGAACTCAAAAGACAGGCTTAATAAATTACGGTATCAAGGACACAAGCAAAAGAAGATATGGGATTTCCAGTGTGCCTAGGGGAGAAGGCACAGGGAAGAAAGAAGGGAAAGAAAGTAGTGGCTTCTATCTCCAGGAAGAATGCCTGTTTTAGCCATGGCTAATTCCAGAGGGAAAATCAAATCTTTGTGTCAGATTTATCTTTCTTCTTCCTTGTGTGCCTTGATCAAAAAAGCAAAGGTGTTCTTATTTAGATTGTTATCCCTCGTTTCAAGTCATAGCTCTTCAAAGTGAACATGAACACTTTCCTCAGAGCTGTGATTTCAAGCTACAGAAGTCACCAGGGCATGCTCAGCTGTGAGTTTATATTTAATTCACATCCCCAAAGGCTTTGCTCAGAAGCAAAGTGCTGAAGTGTTATGCCATTTTAATAGAAAGTTTTGATTCTGAGATAGGGTTTGCCAGGATCTGGTCAGGCAGCCTTATTTACACTGTAGCCATATGACCAAAACAGAATTTGCTGTTTGTTGTTTGTCGTTTCGTTTTTTTTCAATTTTGGTTTTTCTTGGTTTGTTTTTTTCATAAATCTAGATCAGTTTAGTTTAGCATATCCTTTTGTACAAGAGTTGAGTCTCTAAACCATGAGTATCATTCTAGCTGAAATGATCTCTGAAGGATTCTTACTGAATGCTGCATTGCTGATTACCAAAATTAATATTAATTTGTTGTTTCCATTTAAACTGTAAAAAAACAAAACAAAACAAAACAAACCAACCTAAACTGTATCTTATCCCTAATAATGGGAGCTTTTGCTGAGGGCAGTAATCATAAAGTCACTCAGAATCACACAAGTCAGTGCTGTGTAAGAGCAACAAGCACCAATTTATCTGTTTAGAGGGAGAGCACTGCTCTGAGGATATCAGTAGAAAGCTTCCCTGTTTGAATTAGATGGATATTGGAAGTGTCCTACCTTTGACTTTAAATCAGTGGCACAGACATCTGTTAGATTAGCTTGTTTGGCTTCTCCCCAAATGAGAGCTGCAGGGGTGGAAAACAACATGAGTTGAGATTATGTGCTCAGAGAATCGTTGTTTCCAATTTTTCTCTCTGTCAGTTCCAAGCTGTGTTTTATGTGCAGCACAATCTCCTCCAATCCTTTGATATACTGCTGTTTGCATTGCTCTGGAACTGTGTTTAAAGACTCTGCCTAAGAGGTGAGCAAGAAGCAGACAGGTAAAATATTCTGGAGTTTTCCTACAGGAGCTTCTGTGCACTGTAGCATTTCCAAGCTGCAGTGTGGCCACTACCAGTAATTACTTTTGCAGATGACAGACACAAACTGGATACACGTTGAATAGATATGATTTGTTTGCCCACTAGCAAAAAAATCAAATTATGCATTTTTGCTAGTCTGGATCGGTTTTGGTTTGTCTCCCCTCCTACCTGCAGTTCATTTAGCAGAGGTCAAAGGAAGAAGGCAGTTTTTCACTGAGATAAATGTCAAGGCTTGTAGTGGGCTCAGGGAGGTGTTGGGTCACTTGGAGGTGGCATTCGGTGCTCTGCTCTGGTTGACACGGTGTAGAATTGGTCAAAACTGGAACTGACTATCTTGAAGGTCTTTTCTAGCCTCAGTGATTCTGTGATTTCACAGACCTCTCAAAATCTAATTATTTAAAAATGTCTGGAGTGGAAGAACTTCTCTCATGTACTTCTCTCATACCTGCTTATGTTCTGAGAGGAGCACCTTCTGGGGACACCCTGTGCTCCTATGTATAATCCCTGTATTGGCATTTTCAGGAGCTGCCTGCTGTTCAGGGTCCACTCCTGCTTTGGAGGCTTGGTAAAGATCTATTTTTATTTTCTTTTCTACAAGAACGTGGTCCTAGATATTTTTTCATTCTGGCCTTTTTGAAGATGCTACAAAAACCTAAGGCATTCTAATCCTGCTTGATGCCACTAAAGGTTCATGCTTCCAAGCGTGCTGCCTGGAGGACTTTCTAGCTGATTGTCTTCAAAATTCCTGTGAAAATATGTGACACTGATATAGATATTAATCCTTAAGACAGGTACACAGGATGTGTGGATAAAGTAATTTTTCCCACTGCTGTTTTATTGCTGTTGAAATACATTTGGTGCCAAACCAACTTTGAAGTGTTTGTTCACTCCGAAGGCAGACATCCCTCCAAGTTCTCAACTTCTTTGCTTTTTAAAGACAGTCTCAGGCTGGCTGACTTGAGCTGGTTAAACATTGACAGACACAATCTGGAGACTTATGAAGCATGCACTTTCATCAGTAGTGCTCTTCCATACACATCTTCTAAATTTAGCTGCATTTCTGGGCCTCCTGAGATGTGAAATTTGATCAAATTTTACTGGAACAGATATCTTTTGCCATAGCAGTCCCATATACTATTCTAAAATCTCGTATCAGTTGTGTTAGAGAATCCTTTTTTTTTTTTTTTTTTTTTTTCTCTATTTTATGGACAGGATCCAACCTACTGCTTAATCTGGTCCTTCTCTGATCTCCTGAGCTCACCTAAGTAATTGTTTTCCCTTGTCTGTTCCTATGTTTCATATGCTTTATGCAACAAAATGTGAGTTGGGGGGTGTCTTCACAAGTTATGTTTTTGCTATGATTTGCATGAATTCTTGTAAAATTTGTGGTCATGTCAATGCATGCACAAATACGCAGAGTGTGTGGCTGTTGTGGTTATGGAAGTTATAAATACTGACAAAGAGAACAACCAGAGGATAATACCAGAATAAATAAAAGGTTGAAAAGAAAATGATGGGAGGCCTAATATAAGCACCATTTTTCCTAAACTGCAACTCTTAGGAAAAAATGAGTGAGTGAATGAGTGAATAAATATATAAATAAAATGCTTCTAGGCATCCCTTTAAACCTCAGCCTTCTTCTAAGTGCAAGCTTAAAATACTACTATTCTTTCTACAGCTATTCTTTATTTTTATCTTTTTCTAGAGAAGCTTCAGGTAACTAGCCTGTAAATAAAAAAAAAAAAATTCTAGGGGTAAAGGAACAAATGAGCCACCCAATTCTTTATTTTAGCAAGAAAAAGTCTGCAGCAGAAACACTGCTTTCCCTTTCAGCTATGGGGTCATGGAAGAAATAATTTCACCCAGCAATTTCCATGGCTCAGGAATTAGGAAAGCCAGAAGGCCTGAAATTGAAGTTATATAATGCAGTGAAAGAATATGATTATGTTCTGTTCACACCATGATCTTTGAAAAATACCTATTATGGGAGCTAAATATCAATTCAGAAGCGGGTTTAATGGTGGAAATAAATGTACATGTGCAGATTTTTCGAAGTGCACAAACACCCTAAGAACTCTGAAATAAACCTGTGGTGCAGAGAGAGGATCTCAGCAAGGAGCTGTCCTTCTGCAGTCTCATGCTTGCCAAGACAATTTGGAATTATGTAAGTATCCAAACTGCCAAGAAAAGGTGTGGAAAAATGATGGCTTGAATGTTCAAAAGTGCCTGCAGAAACAACACTATTTTTCAGAAATTCTGGACACCTCCAGTTTGACAGACCCTAAAACTGGTATCTCTGGACCCACTTCAAAAACAGTGGTAAGAATGGAAATATTTCCTTGTAAATTCAAGGCATTTGCACACTGAAGGATCAACACTGTTTTTAGAAGTTCAGGTAAGTTCATTTATTTAAGCAGCATTATCCTCTCCAGTTTAATATCATTTCCTTAAGAAAAAATAAAGGAACACAAACCAAAATTATTTATTACTTTCATTCATAATTACGACAGGAAAAAGCTGACTTAAGTTTATCTTATAAAATAAATATTCAAGATGTTTTTACAATTACCTTCTGTTAGTCCCTGAGAAGACCTAAACCAGATCTTAGAAGTCCAAGTAAATTTTTGAGTTTTCAGCTTGAACCTTGAACCTGATGAGAATTCACTCCTTGCTGTGTTGCTTCACGGCCTGCCTTCTGTTTCCCCTTTTTTTTCTGAGCTTTAAAGTACTGGTACGACTGCTGACAGATTGGCTTGACTGCATGATGTTGTTTCTCCTCTTTGTGTATCCTGATTTTTTCAGGGAATTGTAGTGTAGATAAAGATGTCTTTAAGAGAAGGATCCTGGCACTGATTTTCTATTCTTATATAAATCCCCTTGATGTGTATTTTAATCTAATTTCTCATAGAGGCTGTAGCTTTTTAAGAGAAATGTCTAAACCTTCTTTTCTCTGTTGTTTCTAACAGGTATCCATTTTCCTGCCATCCAGCCTGTGACTCTTAAAATGGAGCACTGAAAATTATTTACTTTCTTCTGCACTTTCTTGATGCTTTTGTCACTTTTGTTGTTTTTTTGTTTTGTTTTGTTTTGAATTTTCTGCACTGGAGTTTTGACAATTTCCCTATTATTGCACCGTGCAGTTTTACAGGAATACCTAAACCATTTACACATTTTTGTGTTTATTCACTTCCACTGTGCTGCTGTCTTCAGTTTCACAGAATATTTTGGGAATTCTTTCAATGCACAGTATGCACATAGTCCCTGGCACAACGTGAAAAATACAGAAGAAATGCCAACAAGTAATTATGACCCCAAGAAAAATTACTTACCACTAACCCTGTGACCTCCAACAGTCCACCAAAGACCCTTCCTCACTTTAAAGGTTCATTTACTTGGAAATAGAAATGATTACTTGAATACCGGATGACTTAAATTATCAGATCGTTTAAGTGCAAGAAATTGCATTCTTTGGAAAAGTAATCCCCATCTAATATTCCATATTCTATACTTAATCTCTGAAGGACTTTGATGCATCTATTTGCTGTTCTTTGCAAGTGATTTTGGTGAGAGAGTACCAAGGAATATACTTGTCATCAAAATACACTATTATAGTTATGTCTTTATTCCCTTAACAATGTAATTACTTTGTTTTGAAATAATTAGGATTACTTTAATATCAGCTGGTGAATTGATCACACCTCGGTTCCTGTCTTAGATTCTTGAATTCACAAATGATAAAACAATTAATTTATTCTAGGATTCCTGGCAGTATTTTTATCTATGAGATTGTTTTCTTTGACAAGGAACAAAATGAAAGTGTTGTTTAAAAAAAGGGATAAATGAAAATCATAAAAAAAATTTAAATACAAAATAGATATAAGTATTTTGACTTCAACGTAGTTTAAATATAACAAGGATTATTTTAGACTCAAAATCCCACAAATTCTTTTGGGATTGTGCAGCTCTGACTATTCCTTGCTTACTGTTGCTAACAAGAATTATGTCTCAAGGTTATTCCTCTTTTTGGTTTAAAAGTAGAGGGCTTTTCCCCTTTTTTCAGTCAGTGGGACCCTCACTGGCCTGCCACAGCTTCTCAAATATAACAGTCAGGATTCTAATGACAATTTTTGAACTTGAATCCTGTATGTTAGCCACATAAAGAAAGTCCAGTGACTTAAACAAACAAATTAATTTACGGAATTTTCCCAAAATTTCATGTTATGGAACACACTCTCTCTTTTGCTCATCCCTGCATGAACCTTTTCACCGCATAAAATTTGTCATGAAAACTGTCATTTAAATTGATCTTCACTGAATAAAGCAGATGACATGAGGGTCTAGATTTCTATTTACTTCATGAGAAATCTGATGTACATTAATGATCCCAGAGAATAAAAAAAGGGGCAGTTTAGCTCACAGAGCCATGTTCAGCCCTGTGGCATGACTGCACAGCTGAAAGTTTATTTCTTCCTTGTCAGTTGTGATTTTGAGTTAAGGCTAGGGTTTCATTTCTGTAAATAACCAGGAGAATGTTGCTGCTTGGACAAGTGCAGGTGTAATGTATAAGTGAGGTATCCCAGTAGATGCTTTTCCACCACTTCCAATATTTTGTGTAGATTTTTTTAAGAAATGTGCTGCATATTCACTCACAGAAATTATACTCTCTCCTGTGCAAAAGAACAATGAATATTTATATCTAGCCAGCTGTTTAATTTGCCACAAAAAAAACCTATTAAACTCTTCATTGAATAGGTATCATTAAACTTGCAGCGGACAGACAACGGAAAAGGAAAGGGAAGCTGCTTTTCTGTGGAATATGTAAATCCCTTACACTATTGAATTGCTCTGGATAACAGTCAGTTACATTTAAAATCAGATCTGTCAAGCAAGAAATGACACCAATCTTTGGAGATTTGGTGGTTAAAGAAAAAGCAAAAAAGATAACAGGCAGAAATTAAAATAAACCTTTCACAGTGAAAATGAGAAAAATAAGGATATGCTGTTCCTTGGTCATTACATTTATCTCCTACCATAGGAATTGGAGCTGGAGTTAGAAATGTATGTTATAAAACTGAGAACTGAGGCACTGAGAAGATGCCTTCACTCTATCAGAATATAAACTAAATGCATTAAACACAGAGGGTTTTAATGCTTTGGGTATAATGTGGAAGCAATACAGGGCATAAATATGTAAATTTTAGGGTACAGACTTGGGAACACAAAATGTTGCATGCAGAAACAAGGATTTTGTGAAAATACGAAGTTTCCTTCTGCTGCGCACTTGGCTGGCTCAGCAAGACACATTTGTGTCTTCAGTGTTCCACCAGAAAAATATTAGCCTTCTTTTTTGTTTTTTATTTTAAAAATAGGCATTTTCAAAGAATTCCTAGTTGTTTCTACACGCGAGAAAAATAAACCAAAGAAGTTCCTTCTTACAGAAAATCCTGTTTGCTTGGTTGTTTAATATTGCTCTTGCTGAGGAGAACATTTAATGAATCATTAATTCTTGCCATGGGGAAGGGGAAATTTTAGCAGTGTTTGTTAACCTAATGTACTTAAAATACCTTTTAAGTAACTCAGGATTAAAAGTGGATTTAATTTTCTTTTTTATTTACTCCTATTTACAGCCATAAAATCCACCTGTAGCAACTTGTTGAATGATTTTCCCTGATATTTTTATAGCCATTAAAATTCTCTAAGCTAGGAAATTGCATAATAAGTATTATTATAGAAGCCATAATCAGTTATAAAGATGCTCTTCTCTGCTTTACTGCCCATGCTGACACAATTTTTTAAACTCTAACAGCAGAAACAACTGTGTTTTTTCCCCATTTCATTCTTCAGCAAGTTGCTCTCTTCAAACACTTTGAAGCAAAAAAAACAAACAAACAAAAAAAAAAGACCCCAAACCAACCAAAGAAGAAACTCATAGTTCCAAACCACATTAAATATTAGGATAATAATATTTCTCAGTATTATTTGAACTTCTTTACCTACCACCATTCACATCTTGTATGAAGATCCTTAGAAATTTGTTTATAAATTCTGGTATTCAGGATAATATATGTTTGGTTATGTGTCTATCTCAGCATGGTTTTATTTCTAAAATGTCTCAAGGGATGTTAAAAATTAGTGAGCAGTCAATGGAATAGTTGAATATATATAAATATAGATAGATAGACACATAAATAACCAAATGATGAAAATCATAAGAATAAAGTTTGTAAGTTTTATCAAGTGCTTTGTAGTAACTTGGTCTTTGAGTGTAAGAATAAATGACTATCAGAAAATTGAACATAAGCACTATTTGCTAGTTATAGAAATATTAATTTGGAGAGTTATCAGGGCTGAGGTGGTTTTTTTTTGTTTCTTTATTTGTTTTGGGGTGGGTTTTTTTCTGTCTTGTTTGTTTCGCATTTGGTTCTGAGTATTTTTACTGAGTTTTTTACTACATAAGGTGGTTTAAGATCCTTTTCTTGTATATTTCTAATACTAGGCAACACCCAAATTCCAAGTTATCAAATTTCTCTGATATTTGACATCTGACATTTGACTCCCTTCATGAGATGCTTCAGATACCTTTACATATCATTATATATTCATACTAAGAAATGAAGGTGTCGTGTTCCAAAACAGGGTGACTGGCATGAAAGCTGCAAAAATCACCATGGATTAAAAAAAATTCTTCCTGTTCTTTCCATGCTAGATAAGTTCAGTTATTTGTGGACTTTATTTTTTTTTGTTTGTTTTTATTTTTTTTTTCTTTCTTTTGTTTTGTTTTCAAAAACCAATTTGTTATTTCTTATATTAATTAATCATCTTGTTCTGTTTCAGCAAAAATTCTTACATGATGTAGTTTCTGTGGCCCAAATGAATTCCCAGAAATCCTTTCTAGAACTTCTTCTTTATTAAATTTTAAAACTGAAACAAATTTCCTTTATTAAAGGCTCAAGATTTACTGCAAATGTTCACAGATAAACCCAAAGTACATGAAGTTTCTTGGGGAAGAATGTAATTTATGGAGATAATTTCCTATTTAATATGTCTCTAATTCACCTGGCACACTTTCATCAAGTCCATCAGATTTTCAAAGCTGAAGTCAGTGACACTTTTCAGAATATGTTTCCTGGTGGGTTCAGTATATCAGCTGTGAATTATTGGGCCTCACACCCGGAAGAATTAATCCTGCTGCTCCTTTTGAGTATTCCCAGCCACCTTTATGGAGAACTGAGAGTGATTCAAAGAAATTATAAATCTCCTTGGCAGTGGCTCTGGGGATTTCTGGAGTCTGAAAACAAGTGTTTTGTCACCCTGTTTGAACTGCTTGGGATGCCACCCTAAACACTGCCTGACTTTCAAGAGTAAATCCCAGCTGTTCAACAGCTGGAGCAACATAAGATTCCTCTGAGCAGCATTTCCATTAGTTTCAGCACATAATCTATTTTTTACAGCTCCAGTGGGATTTTTTCCTTACTTTTATTAAAAAGAAAAATATGGTTTTGCATGGAGATTGAGATACAGAGGTGAAACTGCCTGGACTGGCAGAAATAAAACAAGCACCCCTGTCTTAATAATCAGATAAGAAACCGTGATATTTTGAGTACCTAAAGAACATTTATATATAAATATAAAGAAATGAATAATAAAAAAATATGTACATACACGTCTATGTGTTAAGCTTTAAGATTTCCTTCAGTTAAAAAAAAATTCTTTAAGAAAGAGGGAGACAGTTTATTTCCACCAGTCCTAGAAATTTCTCCTCTGTGCCTGCCTTCAAAGTGGGATGATTGTCACATATTTTCTTTTATGCTCAAAGTTAAGGCAGAGAAAGTGCCATCACAGGGTGTCTTTGTCTAAGCTGAGCCTGTCTGAGCAGAGAAAGGGATGCTTGTGACATTGCAGAGTTTATATCACAAAAAGTGATGGGTTTTTAGCTTCATGGATATATTTGACTGGGAAACACAAATGACCTCTTTATCTGTATCTTCTTTTGTTCCATGCCTCTCTCTCTCTCCTCTATTCTCCCTTCTACCAATAACATTTCTGCAGTGTGCTTTCAATGAACAAAGCCAAAAGCTGTCATTTTGTCCCTGCTAATGTGCTCAAATGCTGAGAGGTGCTCAAATGCTGTCATGAGCCTTTTTTTTACAATATTTGTTATATGGTGAATAGAAAATATATCACCCTGAGATGAGAGGATCCAGTTTGTGCAGTCATGATCATGGTGTTGCCTGGATGGACTGCCTTGGTAGGAATATAAGAAATACACTCAGGATTGTCAGTAATTTATCCAGATCTTTAGCTTTCCCCAGGCACTGTCTGCTCTCAAAATAGCCTTTTTTTACCTGCCCAGGGCAGATGTCACCCCTCAGCACTTTGCTGTTTCCCATTCTGTAACCTACACGTCAGCTTTTGTATTCCTTCAAGAATGAAAGAGAATCTAAACAGGAGAACGATGGAAAAATTTGCAACATCAATACCTACTTCTTAATTTTTTATCTATAATGCATGTAAGAATATATAACAAATATTTTTGAAAATAATTAGTAAAAAAAAAACCCAAACAATTGTTCCTGATGCAATCATGTGAAACTTATTTATTTTGCTGATGAAGAAAATAAATAGGAAAAAAACCTCCGAAACCCAGAAACACACAATTATTTTAAATTTGGATTTTCCAAACATCCACCCTTGCACTGCTATGCTTATTTATTCCTGATTAGTTTTTTCCAATGAAAATGAAATTTCAGTGGGGATTCTTGTGTGACATTTAAATGTTTAAGGTGTATCTGAAGACCAAGTTAGGCTTGGAAAGGCTGTATTTGTTCTGCAGGTAATTTAGCAAGGCAATTTTTCCCAGATCAGTGATCTGATGTGCTGCTGAAGCAGCCTGTCCTTTCCAAAGCCATGGAGAGTTGTCTGAGTCATGTGTACATGCACAAAATGCAACACACTGGAAAACCAGAGTTTATTTAATTCACAGTGCAGGGCTTTGGTATTTTCGTGCTTGCGGTATGTTGAGAAATATTACTGAACATAAAGAGCCATGTTCAAGAGGCTTCGATTTCCAGGCAAATAAATTATTAGCATTTAAGGTAATAATTTAAGTACATTAAAAGGGCAACCCTCCAGAGGATCTCTCATAGCATCAGGTTAAGACCCTGTGGATTGCTTGGCTTGTCGTATACACTACAGAAATCCAGATTCAATTTGACCCTGAATGAAGGGTGATAAACTTTATACAGACAATAAAGCTTTGCTTAAGAATCTCCTGCCTTCAGGCACAGGCAGAAGCCACATATCAACCTCACGGAATCCCAGAATAGTTTGTGTTTGGAAGGTTCCTGTGGAGCTCCCTCAGCCCAGGCCGTGCCCAGCTGGGGCTGCCATGGCTCCACACAGGGACACTCCAGGCCCTCCCTGGGCAGCTCTTCCAGGCCTCTGCCCCTCCATGGACACAAGTTCTTCCTCCTGCCGGGCTGCCGCTCGCTGGGGTTTATTTTATTATGGGCAGCGCCCAGCAGAGCCCGGCCCCATCCTCTGGCAGCCCTTGGAGATGTTGGTGTGGATCCACGGGATCCCCTCTGGGCCTTCCCTTCTCCAGCCTGGCCGGGCCTGGCTCCCGCAGCCTCTGGAGCTGCTGCAGAGCCCAAATGCTGTGTGCGGCCTCCCCTGGGCCCTGTGCGGCAGCTCCTGGGCTCTCCTGGCCTGAGGAGCCCGGGGCTGGAGGCAGCGCTGCAGAGGAGCCTCAGCTGGCCAGGGCAGAGGGGTGTTATGAGTGTTCTAAGATAAATATTTTAATCAGTTAAGTTAATTAACAGTGTTAAGTTAGGAGTTGAATGTGATGTTGCGATTGGGATGTTTGGGATCTGGGAGGAAGGATGGCAATGGTCCAAGTAAAGCAAAGAACATTCTGGAAGATAGGCTCCCAGAGGATGATGTTCACATCAAGGACAACTATTGGTGGAGAGAAGGACCAATCATTCAACGCCCTGGGAGAATGATTGGTCCAGAATGCATGACGGTATGGGCCAATGAGAGCCCCCGAATATGGACCAATGGGGGAGCGGATTGAAAAATGGACCAATCATGTGCAGAGAAGACTTATTAAAATAGACTGCAGAACAGGACTGGGGGGGGTTCATCCTCCTTGGGTTGCGGCTGGAGAGTTCAGGCTAGCCTGGCTCCCAGTTCTATTGGTGTATTTCTTTTATTATCAAGTAAATGGTTTGGTTTCTTGTTTTTACCATTTCACGAGAGTCCAGGCCCCGTTTTTGACAGGGGCAGGATCCCCTGCCTGACCTCTGCCTGCTCTCTGCCTGCTGCTCCCCGCTGGCCCCAGGACACTCGGTCAGCTCACGGCCACCTTGGCCCCCACCGGCACCCCCAGTCCCTCCCCACAGAAAAACTTTGTCAGACCCTCCAGGAGGGTTGGTCACCGTGAAATATCTGTCACGTCAGTGGGTTTCACTGAATACATCAACAGAGGAACATTGCTTGACGTTACCTTCACTGAAACATTTGATACATCCACGTTCAATACAATTTACTACAGGAGTAAAATATTTTCCTTTCCTCCGGGGAAAAAGGAAAAAAAGAAAAAAAGAAGAAGAAAAGGACCAGGCTACACTTCACAGGTTTTACTGAAGTGAACTTTTAGAGCAAAACAATCAAGAAAAAGTGTGAATATTAACCTTTAAGAAAGAAAGCGAGCGTTACGTTTTTAGCCTAAATTGAAGCAAGACACTTTTAATTATATATCAACACCAGCAACTTTAATATGAAAAGCAATAAATAGAGGGTAACCTGATGCTAAAGGACAATTTTTTTAAACCGACCTTACTTGAAGCGTGAAAAATGTTGTTGCAGCGTGGGCTGAATTTCTTTGTTTCCATGTGAGGCAGTTTAAACTTTTCCTGCAAGGTTTTGTTTCACGTTAAAGGTAAGAGGTATTGGACTAGTATTTTAGCCTTTAGGTATTCATATAAATTCTTGTTATGTGCATGTAGGAGCACACTTAAGTGTTTATTTTTGCTTTTGAAGATGATGGCATATATCTATTCTGAAATAAATGTTGGGTCCTACTATACCTTCCCTCTCACGAGGCCAAAGTTAGCAACGGTGTCATTACCATATTAAATAATCTGCAGGAGGAATTACATATACAGGGAATACATACAATACAGGGAATTTCTGCTTCCATGTGTAGCCCAGTTGTCATTGAGAGCAGGACAAAATTAAAATACATCTCACCAGCACTTCTTACAGCCCTTCTTCCCTAGATATTTACTCAGAATCACCACTAGAAACATTATAAAATGCAGTTCTTAACACTTCTTTCACTAAACCCATTGAAAAGTGGGCACGGAATACAATGAAATATAACAAACAGCTAGCAAAAGTTAAAACAAAAATAAACATACTGAAAATAAGATCTTGGTGTGAATAAAGATTTTCCCTCTTATAACAAACCCAACTATCAGTTTATAATACTTTGTTATCAGGTTGGTCAAAGAAGAGTTGTCAAATCAGCACCGTTGTCATTTTTATTGGTGATATTCACTGAGCATTTAAAATGGTTCTGCCGCCTCTAAACAGCAGCTTTTGCATCCACAGTTGTTTTCACTCTGTTTGAATCAAATTTTAAATACTCTGCTTTTCTCAGAAAGGAAAGGGGGCCATTATTTACAATAATCACATTTTAATTCAGATGAGGAATGATAATCTAAAATCTGATTAAAGAAACTTACTGAGGGGATTTTATGTGTATAGCTTATCATCTTTGGTAGGATTTAGCTCAAGAGTTTGATTTTGATATTGTTACAGGGAACTGGCAGGAATAGAGTATGCAGAGTTAGTATGGTACCACCAGAAACATTTGTGGATTTGTGTTTTGCGGATTTTTTTTTCCCTAAAGAAAAAAGATTCTAAACATTTATTATACATGCTTATAGGAATCATGGAGGATGAAACATAAAGAATGCATAAATTATTCCAGAATTCTAAAACCATGCACAGTGTTTCTCAAATGGTGAAAGGGAGACACAAATTTTCACCATCCACTCAAAATGGCCTCTTATTTAATTTCTTTTTTCTTTTCTGAGTTGAAGGTGAATTGGATGGGTTGTGGCATTGGGTATTTTTATTTTATCTGGTGTTTTAAGTGTAATATGTAAGTATCAGAGTAAGCAGAGAAATACTTCTTTGTATTACTTTGATCACATAAAATCTAATAATAAATGCTAAGAACAGAATTTTTAGGGAATTCTAAGAACACAGAATAGCTGCATGGCTCTTGTCTGGTCATTGGGGTTAAACCATGACAGTCAGCAGTAATAAAATGTGCTAGGGATTATTTGCTATGATAATTTAAACCTGGGTTTGAAGAATTTATCATAAGGGAAAGGAGAAAAACAACCCAACAACACAACTAATAAAGACTCTGGTGTTTCAAAAATCCAACGATGTAAATTAAAGTTTTAAAGTTCCGCTACAGAGTAAAAGAGACTAAGTCTGAAATATAAATTTAATCCTACAAAATCATTATGTGAAAGTAAGGAATCCAGAACATTTTTTGGAAAAAAAAAAAGAAAAAATTGTAGAAAACTGCAATTCAGTTTGTTATTTAATTAGAAAATTGTTATCAAATGGAACCAGGTATAGACATTTTTAAATGAACACAAAAAGGAAGTATTTAAAGTGGTACACAGTTCATCACCTTGAAACAATACATTGTGGATGAAAGAAGTGGATATGGGTTGGGAAAGTGACTTCATTGACTTCTGGAAGAAAAATGTACCTAAAACCTAAATGTCCTCATTCTGGCATCTGCCAGCAGTGCCTGTGGAGAGGGTAATGGAGTGGGTAAACAAAACTATGTTTTTCCTGTTACTTAAAAATGCTAATTGGGATGTAAATACTGATCTGAAAATGAGTCGCTGTCATTTAATTGCATTCATTGATTTGGTGGTCTTTATGTATCCAAAAAATCCCAAAAACACTAAAAAAAATAATTTAAAGAAAGGTCACCACTCAGTCCTTATGGAATGCTGATTTTGGGATGTTTCCCAACAAAAAAATCCATCAGCTGACCCTGGACACACAGATCATGTGTCTTGGCAGCCGTGTTTGTGGAGAGCTGTAAATGTTTGGCTGTCAGCCCCCAACAGTGCTCATGTTTTTTCCACTTTTCTCATCCCAAATCAATCTGTTTTGTCAGCATCACCAACACAGACCTAAACATATCCAACTCTTACCTTACAGCCACAGGGGAGGAGACTGGACGTTCTTAGAGAAGCAGGTCTGAAGAAGTTTCTATGTAGAGCCAAGTGAAGTCTTCTGAAAATTCATGGAAAAGGTTTTTACTGTATTTTATGGTCCTTTTTAGTTAAAATTTGGATAAAGTCAGTTAAAAATGTGGGCAAGATGGTGGAATAAATTTTAAAAGGTGATTGAAACCCCCTCAGAAAGCAATTTTTCGTGGTTTTAATTTTAAAAAGAATTTTTTTCTTTTTATTGTGAAAATAAAATATAGACAAAAACTATGCTTCAAAGCAAGTTGTCATTTATATATACATGTATGTACTTATATATATAGATATATTTACCTGAGCTAATAGTCCAGTACTAGTCATTACTCTTGAATATCTAATTTCCAATCAGAGAAAAGTTTTCATCTGGATGTGGTCTTGCCTTTCAAAGCACCATGTGGCCTCTGTTTTTCCCAGACTTTGTAGAAAGACTTTGGGTTAATGCATGGATTCTTAAGAGTTCACAGAATAGATGAGTCTCAAAGTAAGGAAATATGAAAGAAAGTTAGAACAAAAGCAAAAACAGTGAGCTGTGTGTTAATGTGACACTGTATAACCAGTATTAGATAAAGTGGCATTTAATTTCAAACTTGTATGCCGAGGCAAAAATAAATTTAAATATGTAAATTCCCTTCACTAGGATGTGATGAACATTTCCCTGAAAACACTGTTTCCACTACTCTTTTGACTCATGATATTCATGAAATTTAGATACACTCATATTCTCTGCTGCTTTGTTTTTTTAAATACTTAATTCAGAAATTCAAAGTTTTATTTCCCTGACTATTAAAGACAGTAGGAGGTGTTCATTCATCTCTTGTCTCTGCTCGCATCCCTGCTTCCCCTCCAGTTAATTTATAAGGATTATCCACGTTCCAACATCTCCATCTGGACAGTCAGGTGTCTGGGAATGCTTGACTGCCATCAAACCCAGCAGAATTGCAAAACTCACATTTCCTTGCAGCAGAAATTCCTGGGTTTGTTTTGGTCAGCTCTGACACCCAGCAATGGTTTTGGCTCTGTCTGCACTCTGCTTTTCCAGATCAGAGCTACCCTGCCTGGCATGGGCTGAGGGGAATCGCCCTCGAAGAGTTTTTCTAGGCTGTGGCCAAAAAATCAACACCATCTCTGCCAGAAAAAGCCAAATCTGGGCAAACCATAATTATGGCACTGCTGGGATCAGAGTCCCAGAGAGATTGGGACACCCTTTATAGTCTGACTTTGGAGAAAATAATAATTTAGCAGCAGCTGTTCACTGGTTACCACAGAAGCTTGAATAAAGAAAGTGAAAAATCAATGCACAAAAGAAACATGCAATGTAGAGCCTCTTTCAACCAAAATCTAATCTACAACTATAACAGTTGTCTTTACAGGCATCATAAAAAATGTTTGGGTTCAGAAAGAACACTCCAAGGCCATTTGGATCAAATTAATGATGTCTGGAATAGCTGGAATGTATCAATGCTACGGGGTAGAGAGGCATGGACAGGGAAATATTTTTTATTTTTTTTTTGGTGTTTTTTTGTTTGTTTTTGTTTTTTGTTTTTTGTCCCATAAAAGGACTGGCCAAAGTCCTGCTTTGAATAACTGAGCAAATACCCACAGATATAATCTTGTTTGTTTGTCAGCGTGGTTGATCTGGATGAGGGTTTGCATTTCTCAAGCCAAGGGTTTTGTTGTAAATGATGTATCACCAAGGATCTGAAGTGAAGGAGGCAATTTTGAAGCCAATTTATGATCACTTTGGGTTTCTGATGAGAAAATACAGTATTTTGAGTAGCTTAGTGTAGAGGGCAGATGTTTTCAGATTGAGGCTGAAGCACCTGCAGTTCTTTTGAAAGAGAATTGTTTCAGGAGATATTGCAAAAATAATTTGGTGTCCACTGCAGAGCAGGCATAATACCCATTTCATAAATGTAAATATTCTATTCCCAGAGGTTCTCTGGTGACCTTTCATTTCAAATTTTTGCCCTTTGCCAGGATTTGGAGATAATATGAACCATGAAGTTGGAAATACAGTGCTGCATTTATCCACTTCAAAAGCAATACCAGCCACTTTTAACATTTAAAAGTCCTCTTGGGACAAAATCTCTTCGCTTATGATAATTTTATTTTTTTTGCTCTCCCTATTCTCTTCTTTCTTAAGAGAAGACTTAAAAATTTACTATTTATCCATTGGAAATTCATCTAATAGGAAGGCAATGTTAGCCCTTCGCTGTAGTAGTAGTAGTAATAATAATAATAATAATAATAGTAATAATAATAATAATAATAATAATAATAATAATAATAATAATAATAGTATAGCAACAATATTGGACATTATCTGAGTTTTCCACTCTTCCCTCAGCTGGGGCAGAACATCTGCAGTGCCTCAATAAGAGAAAGAGAACATTTCTGGGGAGATCTCTGGGGAGATCTTTGGTGGCACTTAGTCTTAATTGGAAACTGCCTTTCATTTCTTCTGAAGGCGTCATTCTACACAATGTATTTCTTTATGGGTAGAAATTATAAATTTTATTTCACAAAGCACTTTAAACCATGACAGATAAAAATGTAATATAAAACATTCTCAGCTCCCTATCACACCTGATCCAGGCTGAGCAAATAACACCTCTAATGCTTTCCAATCTTTGTTGTCTTGTGTGGCATAATTTTTTTTTTTTTTTTATTTTAATGTAAGTAGAAAATTTTCATGTCATTATCTACAAGATAAGGAGCAACATAAAATTTTATAAGCATCCCTGAAAGGGGAAGAAATTTACCTCACACTTCTCTAGGCAAATATTTCTTCCTGGGAAGAAATTAAAAGATTGATTCTAGGTTTGCTGCTTCCTAAGCAAATTATTTTCAGATCAGTATTTGGTCTTTAACATAGAGACCATGTGGATGATAAGACTTTTCTATTATAATGCCCTTTTTTTCTTAAACACAAAATAATATTATGGAAAAATAGCAGATTATTAATTTGTTGTCTCCTTATTTGCAAAATTCTTCTAATCCCTTCACTTAAGTGTCAGATTCCTATCGGCAGTATGTATAAACAACATTTGAATGCTAAAATAAAAGAGTTTAGAGGTTGATTGGAGTGGGATGTCTAGGTACATGATGGGGATGTGACTCAAAGTGTGGAAGACAATGGAAAAAAAAAACCCAAAACATTTAGTCTGTTTCACAGACATCACTTCTTTTTACTACAGGTCAGTAACAGTCTGTAAAAAGAGCACAAGGCACTAACTCCAGCCTATTTAAAACATTTTGAGAAATATTTGAGATCAGCTTAAATAGATTATTGGAATTTGAGAATAAATGTTTCATGAAAAGTCTGTCTGCCATGAAATCCAAGTGATTAAAGGAGGATTGTGATTCAAATGCAGTATCAATACAATTCATGGCAATTTAATTTGATTTTAATTTTTAATATTTCAACATGAAGTGCTCATTTTGATCTTTATTCTGTTGTTCTTGGTCTCTGGGTTCTGTTCAAACGTGGTGTGGTATTTAACCACAGAATCCCAGAACATCTGGGGTTGGAAGGTGTCCTGGGGTGACTTTATGATACTGGTATCCCCAATCGTCTGGTTTATGTTATATATTAAGTTCTGCACCTTTAAGACTGGCTCTGAGAGCAAGAGAGGGGGTAGAAGAAGCCGCAGTTTGTGTTAAAGAAAACATCACTCCCACACATCTCCTGGACGGTGGTGTCTGCAGCCCAGACAGACAGCGGGACAGAGCTTCTCCCTGGCTTTTAGATCACCAGAAGGGACCTCTGGTGATCACCTTGTCCAAACCTCCTTGATCAAGGATGTTCACCTAGAGCAGGATGTACAGGGTCATATCCAGGAAGGTTCTGAATATTTCCAGAGAGAGAAAAAGCCAGAGCCTCCCTGGGCAGCCTGTTTCAGTTGCCTGACACCTTTTCAGTAAAGTTGTTTTTCTTCTTATCCAGATGAAAGTTCCTCTGCATCTCTTTTCCCCATTGCCCCTTGCCCCTCCTCTGCATGCAGATAGAAATGTTTTACTGGCTCTTGGAATGGACTGTAAATCAAGATTAGCCTCTGATCTTCACAGAAACAAACAAAAAAAACACACAAACCACCCCCCCCCCCAAAACAGTCAACTAAAAAACTCCAAACCAAACCAAAACACACTGTGAATAACTTTGCAGCAATCTACCAGAACTTAATTTTACTACTTTCAGAAAGTACCCCACCAAAACTTAAAAAACCCTATGGACATGATAATAAAGTATCCATTATATGATTCATAAAATGGATGCCTAGAAAATGTGCAGACAGATGTCTGACATAATGTCTTCCTCAATAAAACAGAGTTTTAGTTCATCCTGTTTATTTCCAGATTTTGAATACTTCTAGCTCTAAGTCTTTTTTGTTAATAAAAGCATTGTGTTAAGGCTGCCACCTAAACATTTACAATTTATGGGTTTTTAATGTCTCAAAAACTTACCTATGGGTGTTATGTTTGAAATGGGAATAGGGGTTGCAATGCACATATAATTTAAAGTAATTTTTTTGGTTTTTGGCTAATGATGGCTCTGAAATAAAACCAAACAAAGGGAAAAAAGTGCAACATTTTCAACACTTTAGCTAATAAGATAATGGCATTGTAGTGCTGGGCTCACAAGATCACAGAGTTCACAGAAATTATAGCTTCTAAAAATAAAAAAAAATTGAGACAAAAGGAGAAAAAAAAGAACTTTACTTAAGGAATTTATTTAAAAGACGGCACATATTGCCTCTTCCCGGAAATCATGTTTCCATAACGATAAAGTAACAGCTACATGCAAACATTTCAGGCATTTTATTTCTCCTGCTAACATGGAGTATTCTTGAACGCAAAATCAATTTTTTTATTTTCCAAAGAAAAAGAAAGAATTTAGTTTGATTCATGGGAGGAAATTATGAACTGAAGTTATCTTACAGCAAGCCATTTTATCAGGATCTGTGGGTCCTTAGGGAGCAGTGACTTCTCTGTAGTTATCTAGATTTTCGAATTAAGCACATTAAGGCATATTTTTCAGCCAGCTTTGCACCAAGGGTGTTTGACAACGCAGCAGACAGCAGGAAAGCCTGGAAATCGCATGTTGGGAATTGCACTGAGACAGCTGTGGCAACACCACCTAAGAAAAGACCAGAGGACAGAGATTTAAGTAAAAACAGGTCCTGTGATTTCCAGAGTTCACAAACTGAGTGAAAACTGACTGCTTTAGGGGGGGGGGGAAAAAAAAAAAAGAAAAAAAAAAATGTGTAGTCTGTAGTGCTGTACAAAACCTCTGAGGAGATCATTCAGGATAATAAAATATTGATAATCACTTCTGGGACCCCAGAAGAAGGTCAATTGACCCTATTACTTTATGACCATGCATATTGAAAGACAATAATTTTTGTTTTCAATTTCAATTACAGGTTTGGTAATGTTTGTGCCACGTATTTGAGTCTGTGCTGATGATACAGTTGATTTATAACACTTTATCAGAGTCAATTAATTAAGTATTTGGATGGATCTATGAGGTGAAGAGCAATATCAACACATCTTATAAACATTTATGTAGTTAACTCTTGTACATATTGACAGGAATAACAGAAGTTTAAAAGGAGAAAGCAAAGTGAAGCAAACATTAATTTCTACTCTGTTATTTTTACTATCCATATCAGTCATTTTACTACTATCGTTTCCAGCTGAAGAAAAACGTTCTTTTCAAAATTTAGAGGTTCTCTTTGAAAGAAAGAAAAAAAAAAAAAAAGCGATTTTCACTCATCTGGAGAAATGCCTGCTGGTTTACACAGGTAACTGAAACTTGAATTTCTGTAAAGACAACCCTACCTTTGTGAGAGATGTCAAAGGAATTTTTCAAGCCAAAGAGTCTTGAATTCAGTATTTCTGATTTGGAAATAATAGAAAAATTGTTCCAGCAGCCCAAAAAATCTCAAGGCCGTGTCATTAACTGGAATTTCCACTGAAACTGCTGGTCAATCATGGTTCTAGAATTGCTTGAACATACCCACTTCAGAAGAAAATCCAGTCCTTTCTGATACTAAATTATACTTAATGATTAGACAAAACAGAAAGTTTTGTCTAATCTATTTGAGTTTCAGTTTTAAATGTGCCAAGCAACCACAATCATGAGCAGCTCTGAAATTTCTTTGTGACTTCTTTTTTCTTGAGAAAAATCAAAATCAAGGAAATAATGTTACACATTGGAATAAGGTCTTAGTCTGCTGATTCCTTTACAGGATGAGAGGTCTGGATGACAGAAAAACTGCAGTCCTTTCAGGAAAGGTGTTAATCAACTGCATGAATTGCTACTTTATCGCAACTGGAAATCCTGTAAGTGAAATATATGACATTATGTCCAACATTTAATTACCATATCCACTTGAATTTCATTAATTTCATTATATCCCTGAATTTCAGTCATCCTGTTTCACTTCATGAATTTTTACTGAATAAGGAAAGATTTGGGTCATGAAAGAGAAGTGGGCAAAGGAAGAGAAGTGTAATGATTTGAACACCTGTGGATACCTGGTGCCCACCAAAGTTGCTCTCATTCCTCAGCTGGACAGGGAGAGAAAATACAACAAAAAGCTCGAGGGTCAAGATAAGGGCAGGGAGAGATTCCCTCAGCAGTTGCTGTCCTGGGCAGAGCAGACTGTACTCAGGGAAACCAGTTTAATTTGCCATCCTTCGGATCAGAGTAGGTAATGAGGAAAAACCTGAGTCTGAAAACATCTTTTCCCCACCCCTCCCTTCTTCCCACTCCCAAATTCTCTTCCTCTCCACCTTGCAGGTGGTGCAGGGTTTCAGGGAATGGGGGTCATGGTCAGTCGGTCCCACGTTGTCCCTGCTGCTGCTTCCTCCTCAGGGGTTGGACTCCTCACTGTGGGGTCCCTCCCATGGGCACGTTGTCCTCCATGAATCTCTCCAAGGTGATCCTTGTCCAGGAGCTGCAGCTCCCCAGGAACAGCCTGCCCCAGCATGGATCACTTCCATGGGATCAGTCCTTCTGGAACCTTCTGTGGGTTCCTCATGTGGGTCCTTCCTCCACAGGGTCAGTCCTTCAGGAGTTGATTTCTCCAGCATGGATCACTTCCATGGGGTCAGTCCTTCTGGAATGGATTCCTCCAGCGTGGATCACTTCCATGGGGCCAGTCCTTCAGGAGCTGATTTCTCCAGCATGGATCACTTCCATGGGGTCAGTCCTTCTGGAACCTTCCATGGGTTCCTCATGTGGGTTCCCCCCACAGGGTCAGTCTTTCAGGAAAAGGCTGCTGCTGGGTGGTTCTCCCATGGGATCAGTTCTTCAGGCACATCCTGCTCCTCTGTGGGGCCCTTCCCATGGTGTCAGCCCCTCAAAAGCAGGCTGCTCCAGCATGGGCCTCTCCCATGAGGTCACAAGTCCTGGGATCAACCCTTCTCCATCCTGGGTTCCTCTTCCCACCATGAAATAGGATGAAAATCAGGAAGTTCTGCCCCAAAAAATATTGACAGTCCAAATATTCCATGATTGCAGGACACTTAAGGAAATATCTGCTTTCCACTACAGGATCATTTTATTCTCCACGGTGAAAAAGATATTATACAGTTTGTGGACAAAAGAAAAAGTACTTTTAGGTAGTATTAATAGATGATTTTTCATTTTGCATCTTAATTCACACCCTTATAACTACACAGGAAAAAAAATGTATTTTCTACAGCTACTTTTTTTTTTCTGGAAGAATTATACAAAGGAGAAAAATATAAAGGAAAGTTGAAGCTTATTTCCCTTTTCTGTTTTCTATGCTCTCTACTTCATAAGAATGGAAATACTGGTATTTTCTTTGAAATCATATAGCTATAAAAGTATTCACAAAGTAGGGAATCTATTCAAATCTATTTTTTAACTTTTTTAAAGGTGGAAATGGGAAGAATAAGAATATTTATTTTCAAATCAGCTACATCAGCTGTAAAATGAAATATCTGGGAAACGTCTCACATTAGTCACTGTATACAAGTTGTCAGTATTCTTTTTGTTAAACACATAATTGCAGAGTGCTCAGAACTATGAGATCTATCAAAAAATGTGATTAATTACAGACATTCATGTAGGCTATTCAAAAAATGCTGTGATTTTGCCAGTATTTCTTGAAGGCAATGATTTCAGGCTTTGTAGTGTCTCAATGCAGCAATAAACAGGGCAAGAAGAAGACTCAGAAAATAAATATATATAAAATGTAATAATTAAAAAAAACCCCAAAACTTTCACCAAGTAGATTTAACAAGGCAATCCAAAGCTAATGGGAAGGCACCCTTAAAGGCAACCAAGCTGATGTGGCAATTTCAGGGGTAGACAGGTCAGTGACAACTTCTACATCTATGACTGTGGTTTGAAGGAGGTATTTTGATACGGAGGCAATCCTGGCTTCCAAATTTCTTTAGGAAGAAAACAATTCCATTCCACTTTCATCTAAAGAATTCATGTTCCCAAGAAGAGGAAGGGGACGCTAACATACACAACATCTGGTGCATCTTTCTCCAAGGGGGAAAAGATACTGTGTTGTGAGTCCACGGCATGGAACAGGCTGTCCAGGGATGTGGCTGAGTCACCACTTCTGGAGGCACTTAAAAAATGTGTAAATTTGGGTCTGACAGGTCTGTGGTTCCCAGAGATCTCATTTCTACTCCTTTTAATAATGGGTCCGTCATTTCTCCTTTCTCCAGCCCCCAAGGACATCACCTGTGTGTCACAACTTGTCAGGTGTCATGGAGAGTGGCTTGGACACTGCAAGACATCCTCTGCAGTCCGGGATGTACCTTGTCATGAACCACAGGTTTGTACATATTCATGTCTGTCTCAACCTGACATTCTCCTGTGATGGGATCAACTTCATTCCTCCAGCTCCTATCTTGATTTTCAGGGGCTTGAGCAATGTGGGAAGATGGATTACTGTTGAAAACTGAGGGGAAAACAGATTTATTGAGCACTCATGTTCCCCATGTTGGCTGTCACCAGCTTTCCTGTCTTATTTACAGGGCACCAAGGGGGGAACCTTTTCTTTCACACCTGTTTTCTGGCCAGTGTACTTTGCAAAAGCTCTCATTCCTCAAATTCCTTGCCAAATTCTGTTCCACCTCTGCTTTACCTTTCCTAACCCCATTTCTTCACATCCAGGTAGTGTCCATATACTTTTCCTAGTATAGACATCCCTGGTTCCATTACCTGGGTATTTCCTTCTTACACCTTAGTTTGACCAAAAAGTCCTTCCTGAGCCATGCTGGTCTCTGCCTCTGTTGCCCAATGTTTTACATGTCAGAATTGAGAGCTCTTGCACTTAAGAAAATTACCTTAAAAAACTGCTGGTTTGGTTTTCCTCCTTTTTCTCCAACGGCAGTGGATTCCTAAGGAATCCCATCCACTAGTTACTTAAAACTCAAGAAGTTTGTTCTCCTAAAATGCAGGATCCTGACTACACCTGGCCAGTATCCCTCATTATTGTGTGTTACACCAGGCCACAGCCACTCTAGCAAACGCTGCCACCAACACTGATATCCCTAATTAATTCTTCCATGTTGGAACAGGTCCAGCAATGCTTCTGAGGTGAATTCTGTCATTCCCAAACGCTTCTCAAAGGTTTATCCATGACTGCAAGAGGCAAAATCTTGAGTGTGACACTGTTCACACTTTCAATGTTCCTTCCTAAACCCCTGAGTCTGACTGGAAGGATGGAGGGCAACACCCCCAGTGCTCCACATCCTTTTAAAATTTTACTCAAAGGGACACACAGCCTGTTCTGGTGGTTCTAATCTGCCACATTGTTGGACCTGGTGTGGAATTTTAGGAGCAGACCTGTAGGAATCATCAAGCCCCCGGCAGGCAGAACATTGCTGTGGAGAAAATTGTCTGCATGGCAAATGAGTGTTTTGGTGCCTCCCAGTAAGAAATCCCCAGTAACTGATGGTTCCCATGTTTTTCTGCTGGTGGGTGGTTGCAGCAGCTTGGCATGGTTGGCTTCTCCTGGATCCTGTCCATCACTCATGTGCTCCTCATTAACCACTCCCAGAGTGCAGGCTCTGAGATGCAGGAGCAGCTCAGGGGACAGGGTCAAGATTTTCCTCCCTCTCCAGAGCATAGATGCAACTTGGTTTAGGACTCTTCAGCCTCTTTCCACACAACAAAATACATTTTATATATTTATTTACATTTAATTCATATTTATAACCAAACTATCTAAACAATGACACGTAATAAGTCAGTCTGGAAGGGGATTATCACAGTACATCCCAGCCTTGTCTAAGTTACAGGAACAAATGCAGAAAGGCTCTTTATTTTTTGATTTTGTTTTCTTCCATTTATAAACCTGCCTTCCTTTGATATCAGACTTTGACAGTTTCTGCATTAACATTATTTATTATATTCTTTATTATTATTTATTATATATTTTATATAGTATTATAGTATATAAAAGATATAATATATAGTATTATATTATAGTATATAAAATGTATAATATATAATACATAACATATATAACATATAACAAAATATCTAATATATAATATATAATAGATACAGTGTATTATACATATAATATACATATAGCATAACAGCTATTATATATTATTTATTTTATATAATTATAACATTTATATTATAGATATATATGTTAATATCTATATTATGATAACATTTTATTTTATTATTTATGATATTATTTATTATTATTTCTGTATTACCATATTTTATAAAATTTTTCCATGTCTGCTCTTAAGAAGTAAACTGCATGGGGAGAAATCCCATGACAGAGAGATACTGACACATTTATAGTAAAAGAATGACCTGATTTCTTAAAGAATTACAGAATAATTTTTTACTTTGCACAATATGGCAATCCAGCCATAAGTTTCTGCTCATTTATAACAAGGAAATAGATGTTGTAGCATCTTGGCTTTCTAGCCAGGATTATTATGGAAACTCAGTGAAGCAGGGAAGGCAGCTGGCTCTTTGTCTGGGGCAAACTCAGCTTTCCTTGTGTCTTCTGATGACTCGAGTGAGAGGAATTTCTCAGCAACTCCCCATTAAGTACTGCTTCCAAAAGGTGTTTCTTCCCTCCTCTAAAGTCAATATCCCTCAATACGTTCTGAGATTTGGTCTTTGATTTGCCATGGGGTGCTTGCAAGGATGAGATCAGCCTTCCCTCTTTGGTTTTACAGCTGAAGTGCTTTCAGTCACGCCCTGGGCATCAATTTATTGGTCTCATCACCCCTGCTGGGTTCATTTATTTAATTTGCATTGATTTAATTTCTCACATTTCAGTTTGGCCCACATATAACACCATGGTTCAGCCTGAGCTGGCCAGTAATGCAGTAGGCCCACTTCTAGCAGTTCACATTCCTTTTCCTGCCTCCACATAGTCACATTTTTATTTTATTTTATTTTATTTTATTTTATTTTATTTTATTTTATTTTATTTTATTTTATTTTATTTTATTTTTTATTTTATTTTTATTTTTTATTTTCATTTTTAAGACGTGGAAAAGGTTGGCTTTTCTTCTGTGTGCAAGAAGAAAACATGATTTTTTTTTTTTCCTGCAGCTCTCCTACTCGTGATATGCTGACCACCCTTTATTTCTGCAGTTTCTAAGTATAATACCTCTCAGGGGAAATTACAGCTTTAAATGCTGATTGGGTATATCTGCCAAGGGGTAGACATGCAATTATATACATGTATATGGCAAAATTAAAAATGCTAATCTCCCCTATTTATGATTTTAGCACTTGGGAAAATTTTAGAAGCTTAAAGGTGTAATATACTATAATTTTTTTTGAAACATTTTAATATAGTCACGTGCATGTGAGCCACTGAACTCAAGCTGTGTCTCACAGTACAAGTATTTATATATCATTTCTATTTTAGAGCAAGTGCTGTCTTCACATCAGCAGACTTATTCCCTCACCTGTCCACGGAGCAGACTGCTGACAAGTTGTCTTGATAACACCTCAAAAGCAGAAGGAAAAAATCATATAAAAATATGGCATATTGAAATTATTTTTTTTTCCTAGATAACAATGCTTAAAAAAAGACTTGATCTGCTGTTCCAGGACATGAATTCACTTGATGTGAAACTGTGATTTTGCCAACTACTTTCACATATCTGTGCAAAAGCAACAGGTATAAATGGAAATAAAGAGCCCAAGTGTCAGATTCAAGGTGCTAATAAGATACAGACCTACATTTTTAGACACAAGGTGTTTCAAGAAACTTTCTTTTTCCATCTGAGAGTGAATCAATCTTGCCAAGGGGACAAAGTGGCTTCAAAGCTACCTGGAAGGTTGAAGTGGGAGATCTGTACAAAGTACAAACTCCATCTTCCAATTTACCAGCTTTTGGAACAGGGATAATAGCACAGGCAGAGGTGGAAGGTCCAAACCCCTTCAGAAACAGTAAATGGGAAAGAGCTTACCTGCAGTTGGGATGATGTCATAAATATTAGTAGTTATTTTATATATTTTCTTGAGGTACAACAGTGCATTTATTATTTAACATCTGTATAAACTGTTCTACATGTGAATGTCTGATTCAAGCTCCACTGAATATATTTTTTTTTTATTTCTGAGAGTATAAAATAGAACTTCTTTTAGGACTTTCATAAATGTCACAGTTCAATTTTATTCCAGTTGAGTCGTGGTGTTTTCACGAAGTTAAAATGCAAAATGCCCCTCCAAATTTCTTGTGTAATTTCTGCCTAAGAGTACTTCTGTTTGCTTCAGTATTGGGCTAAGCCTCATGTGCTGAGAGGTAGCATTAATTAGAGACAGAAACACAACAAATATTTTCACAACAATTCTTTAATTAAGATTGGGAGATAAGGGTTGTGGCAGTAAATGACACAGAGAGTGGGTGTATCCCAGAACTGGTTCTTAGGTTTCTAATGAATTCTGAAAATGAAGAATGAAAACCATTTTTTTCCTTTTTTTTTTTTTTTTTTTTTTTTTTTCTTTTAGTTCCTTTATTTTCTTTTTTTTCCCCACTTGCATTTAGCAATAAAGGAAGTCAGGAGCACCTGATTCCCTTCTGTTCTTGGCTGGGATTTTTGAAGTACCTGAGGTTTGATAATTTAATACAGTAATGAAAAACAGGTGTTATTTATTTGTGCATCTACTCATTTCCCATAGTTACGACATTTTAGTTCTTTTGCTCTGAATTAACACCACTGCTGAGGACAGCTGTAAGGTGCACTCTCCCAGTGTATCTGGCTGCACAGTGAGATGAAATGTAAAGATAATAACAGGTGTCTGAGGATTTTTGCTGTGGATTTCATAATACAAAATAATGCACCCCATTCCTAGGCTGCTTTTCTGTTTGCCTTGCAAAGCCTGATGAGACAAAAAGACAGCCAGGATAGCTACTGTGAAAACAAGTTTTCTGTGGCATTTAGAGACAGTGAAAGCAATTTGCTGGCTTCTAAAAGAATGCTGCAGAAGTTGGTGAGTTTAAGTTTTGCTTCTTCACTGCTTGGAGGAGGAAATGGCTGCGTGACCCACTGCCTGTGAACATGCCTTTTTTGTAAGAAAACAAGCCAGAATCCTTCAAATATAAAACTCCATCTGTCTAGATCATTGTGCTGCTTTAAATTTCCATGCCTAACATTTTGGGAGGGAACACTTTTGATGTTTTAAGTCAAGTACAGTGTACATGCAGAGCCTGAATTCACAGAACCTTAGAATCCTGGAGTCATTTGTGCTGCAAAAGACCTAAAAGGTCATTGATTCCAACCCTAATTAAGACACAATGATCTGAGGGGTCTTTTCCATTCTAAATGATTCAGAGGTTCTGTAATGATTAAGAGATGAGATCTCACTTTAGTCTGCTTGTCACAGATTCCTTCTTTGAAAAAAAATTCCACTCAAGAAAATAAAATGTTCTGGTTTATATTCTGTAAACACACAGGCTGCACTGAGGGGAAATCTGTGGGTGAATCACGGTGTTTTCCTCTAAGAGAAAACCTACATGAGATGCCCCATGTTCTGCTGCTACACAGATATGCATTGGTTAATTAGAAGTTGCAGTTTCCCAGTCGCAAGATCCACAAACACACTGTGACCGTGCAGTAGACACTTTCTGTTGGGTTCCACCATTCACAGCTGTGACATGCAGTTTTGGCAGCCGTCTGTAAGCAGAATAAACTTTGCTTTTTTTTTTGTGTTGGTGCCAGTTACATGAGAGAGAAAGGCCAAGAGCTGCCTACAGCAAGGGCAGACTCCTCTCTACACCTTCACCATGTTCATGGCATCTGTGAACATGGTCAGGAATGCTGCCAGGTCAGATTGGGATATCCACAAAGGAAAATATTCTTCCCTCTGTGAGGGTGGGCAGGCCCTGGCACAGGGTGCCCAGAGAAGCTGTCCCTGCATCCCTGGAAGTGTCCAAGGCCAGGCTGGATGAGTTTTGGAGCCACCTGGGATAATGGAAGGTGTCCCTGTCCACAGCAGAAGTGGGACAGGTGGATTTTTAAGGTCACTTCCAGCCCAAACCTTTCCATGATATCCAGTTTGAAATATGTTGTGCAGACATGCAATACCTAAACACCTCTTGACAGAAAAAGTGAATATCCATCACCTAAAAAGCGATTTATACCGGGTGGGAGAGCTGGATGAGATTTTTCACACAGTCAGCTGAAAGCCCTGTGCTCCACCTGTGCTGTGTCAGAGTTTCAGTCGTGCTGGAGCCAGAACTCTTCCACCCACCACAGACTAAATCTTGGCTTTCACACCCACCAGCAGGCAGGCAGACAGGCTCCAATTGAATCCTGGGACACAATCTTGCCCCAGGCCCTGTGGTGTAGGCATCTCTGGCAGCTGGGATTCAGATTTTCAGGCTAGCTGAATTCCCTTTTGTGGTAGATGGCTAAATGAGCAGAAACTGTTCATTAGAAGAGACAATCATTTATTAAGTACTGTATCCTTCCTGCTAGAGTGCTGCAAGGGGCTGTGTTCTATCAAAAGAGTTCATAAGAGAAACTTGCACATCCTCACTCTTTTTTGGGAGGAAACAGAGTTGAATTCTCAGGGTTTAATCCAATGATTGCCTTAAGATATTTTAAGAATATTCTCAAGACTCAGTGTCCCATTTCCTCCATCACAAAGTTCACAAAGGCTGTTTGTAAACATAGGATTTCTTCACTCTGGGACCTGTTCCTACAAGAGGATGCAGCTCCCTCCCTCTGTCTCAAACCCTGGCTCGTATTTGTAGGTTTTAACCTCTAAGGATGACTGTGAAGGGAAATTGAGAGACAGGGAAAGTGTCCTCATGCCAAATCTCGCCACCTTCAAGGGTTTCTCTAACAAGTGCATGATTATGACCAACAATACCTTCAGATCTTCCCCCATACTCAGCAAAAAAATTACTCTCCCTCCTTACTGTCATGCCAGCAGTGGGAATCTGTCATGCTCTGAATGCACCAACACCCACAACAACAGGTCTGGGCTTTTGTGCAGCCACCACCGTTTGCCAGAGTCACCTAATGAATGTTTATTTTTGTCTTTGTCCGTCTTTGTCTTTGCTCTCCGTTAGGCAGAGCTCTGAAGCATCTCTGTTGTAGTTACATTTTTGACAAGGAGGAGCCCAGATCTTCACGTGGGAATTGAGAATTACAGCATCATTTAAGTGAAGCTGCCTTTGCACCTCTTAAGAACTACACAGGGATGTTAAAGATCTCTTTTTTTTTGGCATCTCAGATGCCAAATTTTGTGTCTGGGAGACAGGAAAATGATTACCCTCAGCCCAAGATCTTTGATCTCTATGGGCAAGCTCTTAATATTCTTTCCTTCTTTTTTTGAAAAGCCTAAAGGCCTAAGCCTTATTCACACTCTTATGATCTGAACGACAGAAGTGTGAGGTTCACTTGCTTGTTTTACAGCTTTAGCAGTAAGAAAGGGCAAGCATCATGTGGGTGAGACACAGAGAAACTCAGATGTAGCTTCAGGGAAAAGGTCACTGGAGCAAATAGTAGAGGAAGCTGCTCAAATGAGTGAGAGATGGTGACAGCTTTTGGTGTGTTTGAGACAGCAGGAAGTCAAGAAAGAGAGCATTGCTTTATGCAAAGAAACCAGAATGACTGACATGCCTGTCGGAAATAACCTCTGAAAAGCAGAGAAGCTCTTTTTGGGCCCACAGGTACAAACAAAAAAAAAAAAAAACAAACCAAAACCAAAATCTCACAGGCAGCCAGGCAAGCCATGAGTATTTTCATTGAATCTGAGCACCACAGCACCAAATTTAAAGAGCTGAAACAAGGGGAGGACATTTTTCAAGCCCTCAATGTGCTTTCAGCTTCCAGGGTTTGACAATCCGAGTGTGAATCAGGGATTACTGAGTATTAGAAGGAAATCTACTTGAGCATGGCAGCAGCGCTTGCAATTTCATAAATATTCTAGCCGAGCTTTTGTGGTGAAGAACGTCTTTTTCAAGTATGTGCACGGCCTGTGAATTGATTATCTCCACCAAATGCTCTTCTTCAGGGCTTCTGCTCAGCTGCAGAGTGGAGAACAGTTGATCAGGATCAAGTATTTTTTAACAGATGAAAGCAGATGTCTGTCTGGGAGATCATGTGCAGGTAGGTGTTAAATAAAATAACTAACAGTCATTTACCTGTTTGATCACAGAAATGCATCCTTGCTCAAGGAGCAGGAAGGTGTTGGCTTGCTGATTTGTCCAGTTTTGAAAGAATTTTTAACCATTTGTCATTTAGTCCAGAACATGCTGATAGAGATTACCACAAGAGGCTGAGATGTCATTTTATTCTTCTTCCCTCATCCTTAGCCTTTCTCTTCATACTCAGAGGGCAAAATATAATAATTTTAGAAGTGGATCTATTATTATGTAGCTCCAAAATGGGTTCTTTAAAAGTTGGCAAACTGGGAACAACAATAATTTGATAATATTGAAATCACTGGACTATTTTGGGTTTTGTCATTACCTGAAGCTGGTTCTCTTTCAGCCAAGGTGCTGATATCCTGTAGTTAATGTACTGAAATCTGAAGGCCACCACAAAATTCTGGAAATTCAGTCTGAAATGGTTGGATATGAGAAGGGTACCTGTGCACATTACAGGTCAAATTAAAGTATTTTCATAATTTCATCTCAATTTTTTGCATTTTTGAAATATTAATTCTTGCTGTAAATGGGCTTGCTACAAGAACTTGAAGGGTAACAAAGGGATTTTTTTCATAAATCTCTCAGATTATGTACAGTAGCCAATTTATTTTTGGATTTTTTTTTTTTTTAACTGTGTTTGGATCTTTAAGGATTTTAAAGATCTGTAAGCATTTCTTTTGTAGGATTTTTGTTTATTTATTTATTTCATTTAGAGAGTCAGTGTTATGCAAGCAGGAAGGCTATTTTGAGGAGGACAAATTAAAATGCACGGTATGGAAGGAGACATTGCTGAAGCCTAAGAATATCCAAAACATTGAAAAATTATGTCACCCTTAACTACTTGTTATTTTTCTACATTTTAAGTTAATGAGCTTTAATCTGGAGTTATTTGGTGCAGAACAGTTTTCAACAATGCACCGTAATGAAAAAAACGTTTTGCTCCACAAATTCTTTTTAAACATTGATGCCTGTAATATTGGAAGGCTAATTGCTCATTTCTGGGAATTATTTTATTCTTCTGCCTTGAATACCTCAAGGATGACTTTGTCACATGGGACAGGGGTTGGACTGGGTGATCCTTGTGGGTCCCTTTGAGATCTGGAGAGTCTAATGGTTAATTCTATTTAATGGTGCAGTTAAGTGACCATATTTTCTTTAATATTCTCCTTGTTTAGTATTTTATCTTGAGAGTCTGCAAGGTGTTTATGTATCATATTTGCATTTCCACCTTTCTTTTCTCCATCTGTCTCCAGGACAGAATGGATTTTACACCTTGACTGGATGACGCCAGTGTCCTAACGTCTAATATTGCTAAAACCTGTGCTTTTAGGGAAATCACAGGCAGAAAAGTTTTTCAACAACATAAAATCATAGAACTAAATAATCACAGCATGGTTTGGGTTGGAAGGGACCTTAAAGCTCAACTTGTTCCACCCCAGGCATGGCAGGGCCAGCTCCCAGTGTCTCAGGAGCTCCCAGCCCCAATGTCCAGCCTGGCCTTGGGCACTGCCAGGGATCCAGGGGCAGCCCCAGCTGCTCTGGGCACCCTGTGCCAGGTTCTCACCACCTGAATTGTGAGGGTAACGATGTTCCCTGTAGTATCCAAAGCTCAATATTGCAAATTTATCAGGTTTGGGAGGCATCACATGTTATTGTACATAGTAACAGGAAATAGATTGTTTGAACGTAAGCAGAAATGCAATACACACAGGTACCAACAATGCCTCAAAAAAACCCCAACCAAATAAAAAAAACACCTAGACACCACTTCAATAAATTAAAAAATAAGAGAACCAAAACCACCCTAGTGGTTTAATGTCCACATTAACAAAATTACTTCTATCTCTTAAATACAGTTTCTAGTAAAACCTTCTAGTTATGGATAGAATGTGTTTTTAATGCAATCAGATGGACAGCAGATCTGAATTTTGGTCCACAGAACTGCAGAATAGTTGAGGCTGGTAGGGATTTCTGGAGATGCTCCAGCCCAGGCCGTGCCCAGCTGGGGCTGCCATGGCTCCACACAGGGACACTCCAGGCCCTCCCTGGGCAGCTCTTCCAGGCCTCTGCCCCTCCATGCACACAAGTTCTTCCTCCTGCCGGGCTGCCGCTCGCTGGAGTTTATTTTATTATGGGCAGCGCCCCAGAGTTGGCAAGGATGTCCTGCTTAGCTTTTGATTAGAAATTTGTTCTTGGTTGACAGATGGTCCTTAAAGAAAATGAGGTGCAATTAAAGGGAAAAAAAAAAAAGATTTTCCTTTAAAATGTTTTTTTGGTTTTGTTGCTTTTCCTCTATCAATCTTGGCGATTAAAGCAAACTAGATAGGGTCTTGTAAGGGAGCTTGAGGAACTGTGGGGAAACTGGAAATGATTTTCTGACCTATAGCCAGAAGGGATGGTGAGTCCTCTGTTGCATTTCAGTAAATTATCATCATTGTGGAAACACCCAGAAAATTGGGGTTTGTGGAAAATATGTAAGCTCATATTAATTACAGAGGTTCTTCTCATAGAATACTTGTTTATCTTTTTAACTCACAAACCGTACTCTTTAGGTCAAACTTCTGACATCTGCAGGGAGGCAGCATAACTTACATAGCCAGTATGCTATTTTTTTTATACTCAGCCTTATATTAATTTTTATGCCAGCAGAGACCTCCAGTACTAGGCTATACTGAAGTCACTTCAGTTCAACACATAATTCACAAGAGGTTTTTCAGTTTTATATATGTGTTTACTTATACCTGTATGCTTTCCTTTTATATTTATATCTAGATTGTTCACTTCCAAAATACTTTTGCAGAACTTTATTTGAAGGTGTTTATTTGAAATGGTCAGTAAATAAACTGTAAGTGTGTGAAATAATTTCTCATCCCCGCTACAAAAATACATAAATTAGAATCACACAACAGATTTCAGAAAAATCTATACTGGAATGCAAAACAAAGTTTGTTTTTTTTCTCGACAGGAGATACTTTTAGGCATCTAACACATTCATTTTTACTTGTCAGCAAAATAATTCTTGGGGAAAAGAAGTTTTAAAGCAGCTGTCTGTTCTTTTCTTTCTGTGGGCTTTCAAGATTTGCGCAATCTATCCAGGGGGAGAGTCTAGGTAGACTCCTGATAATAACTAGAAGAGGATATGCATTATTTAATAGATTGGCCTATATGCAAATGGGAAGAGCATAAACATAGTAATCTAAAAGTGCTTTTGCTTATATCATTGTTAAAACGCCAAAACTGCACCTCTGAAGTGCACAAAATAATACTGGCTTTAATGAATTGGTTCTGAGTGGTGTTTTGAGACAACAGAGCCTGATGGATCGAGCTGTGGTCTGAGAATTGCAAACCCTGGCTTCCTACTCTTGGTCCTGGCTTTCTGCCAGAGGGAAATTATAGCCCTTCTGAGTTAAGATTTCTTTCTTTTATTAAAACTGTAGATTATATTATTGCAAAGCATTCTTGAAAATGGTGGTTAATGCACTCATGTGTTTAATTTACATTTGTGAATGATTGTGGCATGTATGTCTCCATATGTGTGTCTGCTTGAAACCGTGTAACACATTCATCTTTCTGCAAAGAGATATAATTTCCTTGTAAAGAAAATTGGATGTTTCCACTGTGAATGTCCTCTGGTGTGCTTTTATGAATGTAAATTCACAGATTAAACACTTTTGTTTTCTCAATCAGTGCAGAACCATATGTTAATCAACTGTTTCTTTGAATAGTGGGATGAAAATAAGAACAAAAGATGAAATATTGTTCCTGTTTAATTAAATATAAAAAACTAAGTGGTCCTCCCCAGAATTTTGCTGGAGTTGCACACAAAAAGCCACTTTTTCTCCCCTCTCATTTCTTTAATTATTTCTGAATTTATGAGCAGGTAACAATCTCATTTGTCCTCATTTTTATGGCAACTTGATGGAGGAATTATGTTGTTTTTTTTTATTTTTATTTTTTTATGCAGTTTTAGCCTTCTTTCTTAATAGCCTGTGTAGAATTTTCTCTAACAAAGAAAATATTTTAAAAGGTAGCAAAAGCCCCTCTTTTTTCCTCATAACATCTTGAAAGATACAGGTAATCATGTTACACAACATTGAGCAGTCTAATATTCTGAAGGTCAGAAAAGATATACATATATATACATATATATATACATGCTTATCAAAAATTGTTGCTTTAAGAAGTTCTCCCTAGAAGCTGGACAAAGAGCATCAGGAACAAGCATCGCTTGATTTTTCTGTTCATGTGCATGTGTTTGCCTCTTTTTTGTTTGTTTGGGGGTTTTTGTCGTTTGTTTGGATATTTTGGTTTTGGTTGGTTTTGTTTTTTCCTTTTGTTTTGTTCTGATTTGGTTTGGTTTGGTTTGGTTTTCTGGGCCTTTAAATCTCCGAGTGTTCATTTGCTCTGCTCAAATGAAAGCAGACATTAACCTTTCAGATATTCCTTTCATGACACACTGCCAGGGCATGTTTTTATTTTATGACAGAAATGTAGCTATATTGAGAAATAAACTTAGAATAAAATTTCCCATAGGAAATGAAACTGGGGAGAGTGAGGAAAATGACTTTATCTAGGTCTTTTATTATATTCCTGGCAAATTGTCTTTCTTCATGTCTGTTTCTATCATATTTTTGTTTCTATCATGGCACCATGGAATGGTTTGGGTTGTAAGAGACATAAAAGACCACTTTTTAGCACTTCAGCCTTCACAGCACAGCACTTCACTCCACAGCACAACAGAGCAACTCATTTAAGCTATTTCCTGGTAGTTTATTGCTTCAAGTACATCTTCCTTTGTAAACACAAATATGCATGCACAATCCCAACCCAGCAGTCCAAATTCTAAGAGAATTAAAGGGAAAAACCCCAGATTTATTACAGTTTAGTATTTACCCCAAATTGTATTTTTTAACTTGTACCAGTTTACACCCCTTACTCTGAATTTTTACTGTTGCATGAGGTCTCAGTCAGTCACAAAATCAGTTTCACTTGTTGTTTGATTCAACCTCCATGCTCACTTCAGCACACAGCTTACCATAACTGAAATATTTTGATGCAGAAACACCGCTTCATCTACTTTTTTTTTTTTAAAAAAAGCTCTTCCATAGAGATGGGAAAAACAGCTCTAGAGCACTGTTATTCCCACAAGAACCCTGTTTAGAAGCCCATCTGTCCATGCCCAAACTTTTCTGTGCCTGTTTTCTTTCCCCCTGGCAATCCATGTACAATTACCTCTTATACTTCATAAATGATTTGTCTTTAAAATGGCCATCAGGTTTCTGGTTTGCTGTTGTTGATGAAACATAAGATGGAACAAGCCAACTTAAGTTCCAGATGTATTATTGCATACACTTTATGCCTTTTATGGGATTTTTATTTTGATTTTATAAAACTGAATTAAACATCTCTTCCTATAAGAAGCAAAATCTGTAGCCTTGTTGCTCAGGGATATTAAATAATAAGTTTCTTATATAAGAAAGAAAAAGATTCAAAACTTCTGTTCTGCTTGCAGACTTGTCCCCCACGTGGCCATTCTTTAATAAAAAATAATAAATTTTTTAGGCACTTCTTCCTCCAACAAAAAATCCCCAGTGGAAAAAGAAACAAATATCAACACAATCCTTCCTGCTGCCCGCTGTTGAGGTGAATATTCTCCACCTGGGGTAAAGTTCCCACAGATTTTTATCATACACTGAAATAAACTACTTTTCTCCCCAAAGCTCTGAGCTACCAGCTTGTTCATGCCTGAATCCTGAGAAAAAAATTTAAAAAAAAGCTAAAAGTACATGCTGGACATTGCAGCTGCTCCTGTTTAACCCTGTTTAACCTGAAGGAAGACCAGAGGGTAGCTTTTGCAGTTCCTCTCACAGAATTGGGTGTTCCCACTTTTCATTATGACTGAGGATGCCAGGCATGGTAATTAAATTCCGTTTCAGCTTTTGGGACCCCTAAAAACTTTGCATCAGTGAGGTGTTGGCTGTGCCACGAGTAACAAGAGTGGGGGAAAAAAAGACCCCACATTTCATGGGCTGTGTATTTGTCATTCAACAGAGACCTCTGAATATCAATCACACAGCTTTATTATTGTCTGACACGTTCTGTAATGACTGTTTGTACTTAACTGCAAATGCACCTTTTAAAGATGATTTTTGAAGAGAGACATGTTTTCCAGAAGCCTGGAGGAACAGCAATTGTATAACAGAAAAGGAATTAATTAATTCCTACAGCAAAGCTCCATCGTGGCTCATTAGAAATCTTGCTGATGGAGGAATTCGAAGTTCTGCAATTTTATTTCACATGGGAATAAAAATTTCAGGTGCTTCCTCAAAAGGTCACTCCATTCAGAAAGCCCAGCTTTAATTAAATAAATTCCACATGCTGTCACATCTTGCCTCGATGCCTCACATGCAGCTGGAATTCAGGAGAACACACGTGGGAAAGAGGTCGTAGAGAGGAAGGTTCCATCCCATGGAGACTTGAGTTTTAAGTCTTTGAGAAAATCTGGTGGGAGACTGGAGGTGATCTTCAGAAATTCAAACTAATTAAACTTTCGGAGGCTCCTGCCAGACGAGTTTTCTGTCTCCATTCCCATACCTCTGACATGCATTGCCTTAATTTGAAAAATAAATCAAAATCAGGAGCTGTATGTTTTATCCCGACTTTCTGCTTTTCCCAGCCTGGAGGCTTATGTTTTATTCTTGTGGAAATCAGATCAAAAAGATGGGACAATGAGTGTCAAGGATGTTTTTGAATACAGGAAATGCAGTTTTCCTGGGGATCCAGAAACTGAGCAGCTCCCAAAGCTCTGGCACAGCCACTGAACTGCTACAGAAATGCAGAAATATGATATCATTCCACACAAAATCTACTCCATCTTTTTCCCTGTACTCTCCCCCGCCCTCAACCACCCTGTTTTCATGTTTCTTTTAAAAAGAGTTTGTAATTCTGGCACATGGGTTAGGCAATTATTTTGTCCATCTTTAATTTTATTCATGAAAAATGTGTGAATAGAAAGACAAATTAAAACTGCTTGAAAGCCTTGTGCTTTCAACAGTAAAAGGTCAACCATAAAAAAAAAAAAAAAATTACATTATTTCTATGAAAACACTGACATATTAAGCTCCTGATTTAGTTCTTCAGATGATCTTGTGTGATTTTCATACAGTTGAGAGAGGTAGGCCTGGAGGAAGCAAGAAAATAAATATTACTAAAAATAAATTCTACTGCCCAAAGTGCAAATATATCCAAGTCATAAATTTTACAATGTTGTTTGCGTGTGTATGAGATACCACTTGGCATTGCTATATATTTTTATTTTTATTATTATTATTTTTATTATTTTTATTATTTTATTTTTACTCTCAGACTTGAAATTTCTATAACAAGGTCTGCCACTTGTCGATGGTTCCCATGCCCTCCTCCATCAGTGGAGGAGATGGGAGGAAGGAGCTCTGGGGTGATTTGGGATCTGTTTCTTCAGGCAGCATCTGAGCATTTATTGCACCAGAAGCTGTGGAACAGGGAAACCTCATGGAAATTTGGGGGCACTCAAAGTATCCACAATGTGGGCAAAAGACAGAACACTTTGAGGGGTTGGTTCCTTGTAAACAGCAGCTGTGAGAGCTTAAAGATTGAAATTTTTAACTTATTCACATGAGAAGGTACAAATTCAAACTGGGAGACACTGATTGAAATTTATATATATATCTGTATTTATATATAATATATATTGAGGATTTTTGATTCTTTTGTTTGTTTGTTTTTTAATAAATTTCATTTTGCATGTCTGGAATGATATCTCTTCCATGGCCTACAGATATATATTTACAAAGCAGCAAATTGATTATATTGGTGTGGGACAGTAAGGAAACTGCAAAGAAATATTAAAAAAAACCCAAATCTGCAATAAAATATTTCGCCAGGGCTAGAAAACTTGCCACTTCTAAAATTTTTACAACAGTCAGGAGGGAACTAATTTATCCTTCTTTTTCAGAGACAATGAAGTTTTTGCAGAGTATTGGTAACATTAGTCATGAGCAACATAAGGAGCAATAGAATTAAAAAAAAAAAACAAAAACAAAACAGCAAAGCAATACCTAAAAAGAAATGTTCCTTCTGCTTTCTGCACTAGTTTTCTGTACAGGAAATTTCTGGTATTTTAGCAGCAGGGCTAAGGCAAGTTCTGTTTGATTGCAGTTCTTGATACACAAAGCATCTGGATGTTAAAGGGCTTAAAATGACATTTTCCTAGCTAGGGAACTGATGGGAAAAGATGATGGACTGCATGAAAGAATAAAGTGTGGGAAAGGGATGGAAGAGAAGATAAGGCAAAGGGAAAGAAGAGGAAGGAAAGGAGGGAAAGTTAAATAACAAATGCCTTAATAGATGTGATGAAAGGTGAAAATATAGGGAGAATGTAGAGGAAATTCACAGAGGGATCTCAAAACACAGGGGTGCAGTGAGAGTGGCACTCCAGGGGAGTTAGCAAATACCTGCCCCTTCCCCATCAGAGAGAACCCACACAATGATACATTCCTACTGAATTATCTTCAATTGTCATAAAAAATTATCAACTTTACCAACTTCTTGCCTATTAGTTAACAGAGAACAATCAAAAATCCTGTGTCCCCCCTCTTTTTTTTATTTTATTTTTTGAATGTAGGACTAGATCCTGAAGTATTTCCAGAGCTTGCTTCAGTATCTTCACCCCAAGGCATCTTACCATGACATCTGAGAAATTCTCATTTCTTGCTTTGCATGGTCATACTGCTCTCTGGAAAAAAAGGTGACTCCTTCCTTCTTGCTGTTTATATTAAAAAACCACAAACAAGAATATAAGATAATTAGATAATTTTTAGGAGTGGTTTTGAGGAGGGAAGTCATGATTACTATAATCTCTAATGTTAACAACTATTGAGCGTGTGAAAGATTTTAGCAGAAGGGAGCTGAGTGCCTTGAGAGGTTTTCCTAGCAGGGAGTTCACACCATTAGATTTAATTCATCCTATGGATGTGTGAATTACATTTATTTTTTTCCCTGCTAGTTGGATAATAAGGCAATAAAGCATTCTGATGTGTTAATGTGTCAGATTGGAATGTGTTGAACTGGGTGATGAAGATGACTTAAAAAGAGATTTTCCAGTAGTGAAGTTGGGCTGTTTGAAACCAGTGGTTTGAAAACACAGTAAAGGTAATGGACCATTAATGATGATGGAATGATATAACTGAACTGATTGAATACGGTTTTGTGAGCAATGGTAATATACAGTGTAATTTATACAGATTATATTGTTTGAGTTCTCAAATGATACTGTCATTTTTTTAAGAGAGGTTCTCATGAATTTTTTAAAGATTTTCCTTTTTTCCATCTTTCTGTAAAATATCAAGGTAGTATTCACAGCAAACTAACAAAACATCCCTTTGACTAACACAGAATTAATCTTAGTCACAAAATTCTATTAACTATGGGTACTGATTGCCATTGATATAAGTCTAAACCTGTTTTCTAACTACTTCTTTCAATTAGTCAGAATAAAAAGCAAATCCGACTGCATGAAGATAATCTCAGTTGAATCCAGCTATCACTTGGTAACTGAAATAGCTATATTTTGATTTAACAGGTTATTTTATTTTACTTCATCTGTGTTCCCTTCAACAATCATTTTCAGCTGACAAGGAACAGCCCTGGAAAGTGTTGAGATATATGTATGTGTATATATATATATATATTTATTTATATATTTATATATATGTGTGTTTATATATGTATATATATATATAAAATGTATCTAGCTATATCTATACCTCTGTATCTCAACATATATATGTTATATATATCTCAAGATATATATATATCTATATATCTATATATCTATATCTCTATATCTGTATATCTATATGTCTGTATATTTATATATTTATATATGTGTATCTATATATCTATATATCTATATATATATAATATAATTTTAGATATATATATGAACATGCACGGCAGTTATTTTTTCAACCTGTTTTTTATGCAAGCTCAATTAAGAGGAAATGAAATGTTAAACCTATGAAGGTAAGCCAAGGGGAAAGAAAAAAAAAAAAAAAAAAAAAAAAAGCAACTTTAAAATGCACTTTCTATGATGCTTACCAACTTCTTTTCCCCTGCAGTAAAACGATATTTTCTAGAGAAAAAAAACAGAGCCTTATGTACTTTTTTTCTTTAATGGCATTAGGAGATTTGAAGCAGAACTGTCCTGCTGAAGAAATTCAATCTGGCTCCAGGGGAGCAGCCTGAGGGTACAGGAATGGCTCTGGTGAGCCAGGAGCTGTTGTAGTTTCCACAGGAACAAGAGCAACCAACCCACCAGGCAGGTGTGGACAGCAGATAGGAAACAAAGCTGTCCCTGAGCCATGAATGTCACCTGTGAGATGTGAGACTCCTGCTTTGCAGGAAATTCTATTTGCTCCATTCTTTTGCCATCGTGTCTATCATGTCTTCCCAAACACATGCTGATAACTGGAATAACAAAATAGTACCAACACCTAAAAAAGGAGCTCCCTTGGAAGTGAGGGCTTGACTAAGCCCAGAAAGCTTAATGTGGCATTTGAAGCCTCTGATGTGGGTGGGAAAAAACCCAGGAACGTGCATACATTTCAAATATGAAACAGGACTTTAAATGCAATCTTCTTTGAGAAGGGTGGAGAAATCAAGAGTGTTCATAGTAGAACATTTAAGAAATGAGTCCTGGGAGGAAACACTGGGATATAGAATCATAAAATCCCAAGGTGGTTTGGCTTGGAATGGACCTTAAAGCTCAACTTGTTCCACCCCAGGCATGGCAGGGCCAGCTCCCAGTGTCCCAGGAGCTCCCAGCCCCAATGTCCAGCCTGGCCTTGGGCACTGCCAGGGATCCAGGGGCAACCCCAGCTGCTCTGGGCACCCTGTGCCAGGGCCTGCCCACCCTGCCAGGGAACAATTCCTGCCCAAGATCCCATCCAGCCCTGCCCTCTGCCACTGGCAGCCATTCCCTGGCTCCTGGCAATTCCTGCAGCCCTTGGCAATTGTCTCTCTCCACCTTTCCTGCAGCTCCTTCGGGCCCTGCGAGGCCACAGGGAGCTGAGGCCAAAGCTTCTCCTGTCCGGGCTGAGCAATGGCAGCTGTGGCAGCCTTTCCTGGCAGCAGAGCTGCTCCGTCCCTCTGCTCATCCTGGAGCCTCCTCTGGGCTGGCTGCAGCAGCTCCAGCTCCTTCCTCATGGCAGAAAAGACCTTTAGCTATCTAGGCAACAGTGGAAAAGTTGCATTTGGAGTGCTGTGAAGATGGTTTTTTCTAAGTGGAATATCTGAGGGAAAATATGCATAGCAATTTTCGCAATTAACACATACACTTAGAGTCCTGAATTTGAGAGCTTTGCATCCCAAAGGCTGCTTCCCCTTGGCAGCCATTGGATTGTGATTCACTTTTTTATATCACAGGAGGGAGGAAAATCTCAACAACCAACAACGTGTACCCCAATCAAAACCACATTGCTATTCCAGTAAAATATGTGTAAACTGACACTCTTTTACCAAAAACATGAAACAAAAAGAAATGGTGCCTCCCCTCCTTTTTTGAATGCAGGAATATGACTTCTCATGCTTTAGAATGACATGAACAACCAAGAAAAACCCATGGTGGGTTTCCAAGCCCAGCTTTATCGAAAGCTTTGAAAATATTTCCATCACTGGGTGGATCAGAACATGCAGAGTCCAAGAAGAGAGACTGCAGATTTGAAAGTGGAAGAGACTCACCTGTGAGTAACTCATATACAAATATTAAATTTTCGCTTCATAGAACAAGAAATCATCTAAATTTTCTGATAAAAAGAGCATATAAGGTGAAGCAATAGCAGAAATACAAATCCTGCAGTGTATTTTGCACTGAGTATCTCAAGGTAACTAGCATTTTTATCAGGATTTTTTTTTAAAAAAAGAAAAAAACCCACATTTCTACTTATTTACTACACAAAATAATAATTAAGACAGACTTAAATATCAGATGTTTCATTGGGCATTTGATGGTTCTTTGGCATACCCAGCCATTTTGAAAGAAAAGCCAGTAAAACCAAGTACAAAATGTGGTAACAAGAAAAAGTGAAGTAAAAGGAAAATTATTAAAGCACACAGATATTAAACCATAAAGGTCTCACACTAACTGCCAGTCCTTAGGGGTGACTGAAGCTGTATGTTTACAAATGGTATGCTATATTAACAATCTGAAGTAGTTAGATAAAGACAGCAGAACTACAAATTTTTTGGGGTAATCTGAGCATATTGAAATAAACTCCTACCCAGTCAACAAGGAGAGAACCACTGTGAAAGCAGCAAACATATTCATAATGGCAGCTGCAAGTGCAGAGATGGGGACCAGAGTGTTAATAATATAGCTAGTAAAAGATAGACATGTTTATCTGAGCACTGATAATGCAGTTTATGATATACTTTATCTATTGAGCGCAAAGTGTGAAATGCTGTGGGGGAGCTAATAGTATGAAACGTGATTAATCAACACACAGCAAGAAAAGCATCTGCTGTGTAAAAAAAAAGTCCACTAAAACATCGTATGAAGTGTGGTAAAAATAAAAATAAACAGAGCTGATAGTCAGATTGCTAGTCTACGGGAAGTTGAATAAAGATGAAGGAAAAGAAGGCTAATGAATATAGATCAAAGTGAAATTGCATATTTATTGATGAAAATAATCTTAGCAAGAAGCCCAAAACCACTGTGACAATGAAAACTGATATTTAGCATAACTGACAGTTTAACACTACTTTTCTATTGCTAGGATGTAATCCATGCACCCTACCAGAGAAAATCAATTACTACTAAACCATGTATTTGTGGCTCAGGAAAGGTGCTGCTTAAAAGAAAAATTGAGTAATCTGAATCCCTCTTACTTTATCATCTGTGCATGGCACAGCAGAAAGATTCCAGTGCACAAGTAATCATATATATAATCCCATTATATCAGCTGTGACTATGCATAAGTTACATGTATATCATGGCCTATTTTAAAATATATCTACTCTTTGAAATAGGCTGCAAGTGTCAGAAATTCTGGCAGGACGCAGGGAGGCTGTTTCCCATGTTCTGAGGGATGCAAGCAAATAAACACACAAACACTTTTTACTCATTCTGTTGCTCTTAGTGAAAGAATTTCTGTACATAAATGCATACAAGAAATTGACAATATATTATAAATTTTATTTAACTGAAATCACTGCCTTTTTAAAATTTTAGTTTCCATTTTTATTTAATCACACTCCTTTAACTTTTTTTTTTTTTTTTTAAACAGGATTTTTTAATGGCAGTGTAGTCCCTCTGCTTCCAACAGGGGGGGATTCCAGAGTGTGCTTCCAAACCTGGCAGCTGAAGATCAGACTTGGGCAGAGAACAGTGCAGTTCTCCTCTGGAAATGTCTCCCCTTGGCACAACAGTAATTGCTGCAATCTGGGGAATCCATCAGTGCAGAGAATTCATCAGTGTGCAATTATGAACCTGCTGGACACCATATTATTTAGTGAGAAATTACTTTAAAAGAGAGCTCGGAGACCCTTTTTGGGGACTTTCCTTGCAAGACCTTAAACCTGATCAGCTCAGCTCAGACTTGGAAATGCTGCAGAGCAATGTGGTTCCCAAGGCCTGGTGAAAACACCTGAGTTCAGCTTCCTGCTGGCTGTGGAATTAAACAAACAAACAAACAAACAACTTTTCCAAATCAAGTTAAGAACTTAATGTTCATGCCAGCTTACCCACCCAGCAGGGAAAATGATGCCCCTGATCACATCCTCGTGGTAGGTTTGGGATTAGGAGTCTCTAAAGGGGTTAAAGAGAAGAAAGGTGAAGTTACATTTAATCAGATATGGCCAGGTGGATCTCAATTGAAACAATAAAATGAGAACAATTTTATAATTCGTGGGGGAAAGAAGTTTGGAGCAAAAGAAGCTGTCTGCAGACTTCAGGAACTTTTCGGAAAGCTGAAGAGAGAGCAGCAGAACAGTTTTGTCTGTGCTCAGAAAACAATGGGGATGGAAGATGCCACCAACTTTGATTTAAAGAAGCTGAAAAGTGTTAAATCATCAGGGTTAGGTTCACTTACACTTCCTGTAACACTGCAGAGGGAATAAGTTTACATCAGGTAATTAATAACACAGACAGAGCTTAGGCAGGTGAGATTTATGTTTAGATAACCAAATTTAGGATGACCCAGTGGTAAAATCTGCACACCAGTACACAGAAAAGGACAGGGACACAGCTCAGCTGCTGCCATGCACTTGTGGTTTTTGACTCATTGCAATGGAGGCAGTTTTGATCTGTCACTGCCAGCACTCTCCCAAGAAATTCCTGGGTACAGGAGAGTCCCATTAAGTGGTATGAGCTCAGGTACATTTTGGGAGGAAAGAAATTTTAATTTCATGAATGAAACCTGTGCAATTTGTCCATTCTGGACAGAGAAAGAAGCCTTTACCTATTTTATTTATTGGTACAGGTAGACCCAGTAAATCCCACGAAGAGAAAATTAATGTTCTCTAAGAGCTGGGTATAATGAACCCAGCTTTCCTAAGGACAGAGCTACTGCAGGTGATTGATTTTCATGTCTAAGCAGTTCCAAAGAGCTGTTGAAGTTTTACTCTTGGGCTGTGCAATTATAAATTCTACTTTTCCCTCATTTCCAGCAGTGCATGAGCTCAGCTTTCTTCACCTCCAAGGTATTTGCAGCCCATCTCCTTTCATCTCCTTCCTATTTCTGTAAATAATAAAAAACCATAATAACATGTAAGACCTCTATTATCTGTGAGATTGGGGAGAATCAGAAGTTATTATTGAAGGGGAGATGCTGATAAACAGACAGCCATTAATAATTGTGAAGAAATCAACCCAAATATGAAAAGCAGAAATAAGAAAATAGTGCAGAGTGTGGTATATATTGTTCCTTTGACAATATAATAACAGTATAATCTCTGCTTGTCACCTCTCTGAAATCCACGTTGCTAAACTTATTTGACAATAGCCAGTGTATGTTTGCAAGTTATTGCAGTTTCCAAATACTTCCAATCTCAATTTAAGGTCCTTAAGTCATTTCAACAGTAATATAGTCTTGAATATTTCTGAAAAACAGCCACAGGAATAATTTAAAAACAACAGTGAAGATGAACACTACTGTTAAATCTGATTTGTATGAATTTATTTAAATGCAAACTAACCATCCTTTGTATAAGGATATTTTAAGTACATTTCAGGCTACTTTTCAATCAGTTTTGCCAGTTAGTCTGGAATAGTCAAGGATTTTACTTCAGTAGATTAATATTTATTTTTGCGCACACACACACACATATATATGTGTGTGTGTGTGTGTGTGTGTGTGTGAGAATGTGCCCTTCTGACTGCAGAAAGGACAAAAAGGCTGAAGGTATATATCTTAATGTTTTTCATGAGCTCTCTAACAAGTTGCTTTTATTTTAAGCATTATTAGACAGGACTTTTAGAATAAAAGAAATAAACATTCTTTTCCGAGAAAAGATGATTTTTCTTTTTCTTTCTGTTTATTAAGTTGTTCTTACAGTCCATATTACTTTAAGTACTTCATATTAAGACTCAATGAGTATTAAGGTAGGGCAGAAATAATGACATTCTTGTGCACTGAGAGATTTTTTTTGTTCACACAAGCACACCGATGGCATAAAAAAATGGGGATCTCCAAAACTACTCATTCTTACAGATTTTTTTTTACTTTCAAGGTGCTCTTTCAGGACTTTGGTCTTAAAAGTCCTGTCCCTGAGACAGGAATTTCAAGTTAACACCAAGTCATGTTCCATGGATGTGCTTTCAGCTGGTGAGATCCCATGGGCAAGTATAACTTGAAGGTGACAAAAAATTTAATGGAAGAGCTGGCATGGCAGGCTGGGTTCAAATGGCAAAAGGCAAAGTGTATTTGTAATACAACACAGCCCTTTTTTAATCTCCACTTTGATGCTTTCATACCAATAGCTTCAGAAAATGGTTAATATTTGCTCAAGTGTGTTGTCCTAATACTATGGTATGTATTAAGTAACCTAATTCCCAAGGCACAGGGAATAGTGTGATGTTTTAGTAATCATTATTGTTGCTATTTACCATTATTTACAGAAATTGTAGCTCTTGCTTCAAGACCTGCATAGTCACAGCTTCTCTCAGAACTGCTGCAAAAGGCCAGTTTTGGTGTAAAATATGTGTGTACTTTTCCATAGGGCTGCAGAATTCTGTAAGAAGAACAATTAAAATGAGCAGGCTTCATTAAGTACAGAGGCTGACACTGCAGTCAAATGGCTGCATTTAGTGGCAAATTGCGCCTTAATTTTCCTCCTTCTCATGCTTGTTGTTGACATAAAAGGAGATCTTTTTACTTGTTCTGGCAGTTTCTATCTGAGAGACTCATTAGGCCTCTTTCTTACTCTAAAACAAAATGGATTAGGCTTACCTCTATCAGAGTAATCAGAATTTAATATATGTTATGCTTTCCACTTTTTTTTTTTTCTTTTTATATCAGCTGGGATCTTTGCAGGACCTCTCTGCTTGTTTCTCATTCCAGAAGTGTAGAGGACTTTGCATGAAGATTGCAGCTCTTTAAACTTGTGTAGGTCAAGACCTTTAGGAATTAATAAGGGGATTTAAGGTCTACGCTCTTACCGTGATTATATCTTCCATTTCATTGTACTACATGAATGAAACATCATGACAGACAAGCTGTAAACTTGCCTCTATATTTGATATTCTGTGTTTTGCGGAGCTGGTTCTGAGATAAACCTGAACTGTGACCAGGGTTGCCAAGCTGTGTGCAGAGAGATGAGAAGAATTCTCGTGTTTTCTAACCCTGAGCAAGAATTAATCATTCTCAAAGCTCTTGATGTGAGCTGTCAAAGGGTGGATGACATCAAATAGAATATTATTTACATAAAATGTGAAATTTTATAAACGTGATCTGTGTAAGAAAGCAGGTGCCTGAATCCAGAACAATATCAGGTTCAGTTTCCACATGCTTGAAATACATGAGGACAGCAGTAAATGTAAAAAATACTCAGTGTAGGAAAAAAATCCTAAAACACACTGGAAGGAAATCTTCCAATTCTTTATAAAAGTTGTATTAAAATAAAATATCATCATCATCATCTTCATCATAATTCTTCTTCTTCTTCTTCTTCTTTGTTTTCATCTTTGTCTTCTTCGTCTTCGTCTTCGTCTTCATCACAACTGGGTAACACAGATCATGAATAAAACTGGAGTTAGGTGTAAGAAAATATTTAGTTTTCAGTGGCAAAAAGGGAATGGAAAATGTAAATTAAGAACATGGTCAATCTAGTTAATAAATTAATAGGAATGAATTCCTGTCAATGAGAGAGAAGTAACCAACCATTTTGTGAAATATTCCTGTTAAAATATAGTGTGATCATAGCTGAATGCATCTTTAAAAGTGTTATGTAGATACACAGGATCCAAAATTAGTCTTTTCTTTTAGTTTCATCTCTTAAAAAAAAAAAAATTAAAAAAAATTCATTTGAGGCTTTCTTTTTTAAAGTTTTGATTTTTTTACATTTTAATTTTTGAAATATCACTCAAATATTTTGAAATATTACTGAAAGCACCCTCTAAACCAAACATCTGATAAATTTATCATTTCACGACAAAAAAAAAAAAAACAAACCAGGAAAATTAAAATACATCATTATTTTGAAAAGAAAAACTATAGAAAAAATGTAGAGACTTATACATATTTTTATAATCCTTTGATAATGTCAGACTAAATAATACATGCATCAAAACCTTTGCTTTTGATTTTATTCTGAAGGACTGAACTTCTAAAACCCGTATCTTTCTGTCTGTCTGTTTGGCAAGTATTTTGGGTATTTGGATGTCAAAAAACTGAGGATATTATGGTGGGAAGCCTGGAGCACATGTCATCTGCTGGTGGCACAGGCTGGGGTTGGTGCTCTCCAAATAAATCCAGAAATTGCTTAAATCAATTTAAAGAAGTCTTGATTGTTCAGAATCTACTCTATTTTGCTCTCTCTTCCAGGGATAATAATCACATCAGTGTAGTAGTTCAAAGTCCTATAAACTGATGATCCATTTAGTGAAAAAATGGCTGTAAATTCTAATCTGTTATGTTACTCTGAATTAAAAAAAAAAAAACAGCCTTTTTACTACTTGTAATGACATCTTACAATATTAGCAGTTTAATTTTATGCTAACAAAATGAAATCTATTAATTTCTTCACAGAGTGTTGCATTCTACTCCAGAAATGTTTTATTACAGTGTTATTTTCCTTTCTCTTCACAAGATCTACAATTGTTTTCCATGTAAAATTAAATCTATTATCCCAGAAAATAATTTCTTTAAAGATTTCACAGTCTATTACATTTCTTCTTAAAACAAACAACAGTCTTTGTTTCTTTCCTTGAAACTGAAAATTATTTTGCCGAGGAAGTGATTTGCTGTTATTTAATAAAGAAGTTGAAACTTGGATCAGAAACAGAGAAATCTGGTTTGGCTTCAGAACTCTTAATTCCAGTTTTGGCAACACATAAAATGTGAAGGAATGGGGGGAAAAAAACAAACCCTGGAATAATAAATTATTGTGTCTTATTGTGTCTTCATCATAGTAAGTATAATTCCCTTCCACAGAGAGTCCTTTGAAGTATTATATACCTCAGACTGGGGACTTATTTGTGTTCTGAAGCTCATTTTCATCATGTTAACCTAGTCTAAATTTTTTTTTTTTTGTTTTTTTTTTTTTTTCAGAATTAATGGTAAATACAGTGTAGTTTCATCTGGCTTTAAAGGTTTGGCTTTTGGTTTTGGTTTTTCTTTTCAGCAACATGACAATTTATGAGAACTGTAGGTAATATATTTGGATTTTATTTTGATGAAAGTATTCTAGAACCAAACTGTATTTTTAAGTCTTTCAGCTTGGCAACACTGACAAAATAAAGACCTCACTTTTGGCTTTTTTCTCCCCAAACTGTTTTGATAAACCTCTGAAATAGAAGATTATTTTGGGATCTAAGTAAAAATTGACTCTCTGTAACAGGGCACTGGGTTTGCCTCACTACTTTTGCATGACATTTGGCTGATTTACCTGGTTGTATTAGCAAATCGTTTTGCTGAATTTCTTGTTAATATTCAGAGTGAATTTACTGAATATTTATTCCAAGACATAATAATGAAAGCTGTGATTAGGGCTCTTTTAACATCAAGATGCTGTGGGGGAACTTTCAATATTGTGATTACAGGAGCTCACTCTAATTGTAACAATAAATTGATTATTTTAATTTTTTTACCCTTTCTGGTAAAAGGTTTTACCATGGTTCTGATGTAAGAAATGAAGTTCACCTAAACATATGGAATTTCTTCCCTGTACATCCCAAATCCCTAAGAAGGTATTGATCTGAAACCTGATACTGAAGTAAAATTGACAGTACAATAAAAACTAAATACACTTTCAGTAACTGAGAAGTTCTTCAACTGAAACATTTTATTGTGGTTTGTGGATCTTACAAGACATCAAAATTAACTCTTGGTTAAAACCAGGCTTTAGCATTTTCCAGAACTGAAATAAAGTATTAGCTTTAGAAAAAAAAAGATAAATTCAACATGCGGTCAAAAAAATTTCAGCAACCCAGTATGCTCTACAGTTTGGCTGTCCTGTTAAAATTGTAGATTTTGCTGTTAAAATGCATAAAATGCAAAATTTATTTCCAGTCTATCTCATGTATCTTCAACTTCTTGTCATCTGGTATTTTGTACTTAGAAGTGCATCATTGTCTTATGTTTTTCCCAAATATTTTTATAAAAGTGCTTTAAAAATGTACTGTCCAGGTGTTTTGAGCCCTTTGACATTCAATAAAATTCATTGGAGGTAATTCACCATGTAAGGTTAAATGTTGAGACCTACCCTGGACAAATTTTTATGTAAATTTTAGGTGATCAGAGACAGTTTTTAAAAAATATTTTAGGACTTGGGGAAAGTATAAATTTTGACATTTCTAAGTATTTTGACTTTCACACGTAACTATATGATCATAAAAAACGTCATTGCAAATCTTCAATCAGTTTGCCAAAATCCTTTCACCAGACACTTGCTTTGATTGGCATTTGCCCTACAAAGTTCCATATATTGTTTATTAATTGTGTCAAAAATCAAAAGTCCAGGTTAAAAATAGTGTCCCCTCTTTCCCCCTTTGCTGATAACGTCATGTATATCACAAATCAAATTGATTTCTGAATTCTCTATCTAGTTCTCTCTTCTAATTTCAGGTGGACCCTTCAAAGTTATTTTCACCTGCTTGAAAGAGGAGGCAACCACCTTCTTGTTCTTAACACATCTTTAGGATTTGTTATCACAACAGGATAGGATTAAAAAAAAAAAAAAAAAAAAGTAATATGGAGGCTGCCTCTACCACTCCAGAATTTTTGTTTTCAATGACAGTTTAGATGAGTGATGCAGATGGAATATTCTCTAAAAAAAGCATTATAAACCTCATCTTTTTGAGCTCTTTTTGTATAAAAAGCAAAATAAGCTGAAAGCAAGGTGAAAGTACTTAGCATTACCTCAGACAGTATGGAATAAGATGAAATCTCCTGAGATACCAGAAAAGAGAGGTCTGTAAAAATATTCTGTAGTGTGGAAAAAAACCTGCTCTGTCATGACAATCACAGGTCCACCACCCCAGGAAAATATCAGTGTTCAATGAGTAGGTGAAATAAAGCAATATATGGCTGAGTTTGAATCAGCAAATGTGTGCAAGAGGGATCATTTATTTATTATGTTTTTTCATCTGGACTTGGGAAAAAAGAAACAATCTCCAAGCACAGACTCTTTGTTACTTTTTACCTCTTTTTTCACCTCACAGCTCACATTTCATTTCAATTAATTTCTCAGGAGAAGAAAGGAATCAAGGAGGAAAATTAAACTACAATTACACTTCAGGACCACTGCCTAGTGATGGTGTAAGCTTCCAGACCACTGAGAATAAATGTTTCAGGAAAACAAACTGTGGAAAATGTCATTTTGACCTGTGTCAAAACTCTAGATAGTTTACTCTGATGTTCAAATATTCCCCACAATTAATAAAGATGACACAAAAAAGGCCAAGAAAATCAGTAAAAATTTGGGTTTTTTTTAAAAGTTGGTGTCCTGAATCTTTTTGACTGTAGAGGGCTGCTCTCAAGCAAAATGTTCACTTGCTTTACAATTTGAGAGAGTGGGACCCATGTGATAAACAAATGAACAAATAAATATTTATCATTTTTAAAATCATGACCAAAATGTGTCATTTTGGTTCAGAAAAGGGCTTCCAATTCTCCAAACATACTGACAGAAACATTTAAATAATGACTGTAGTGGTAGCAGTTTTTCATAATCTTTATGTTCCTTTGTCTTCTGGTGTGTGAAAAGACTTTATTTCTAGGAGGTTCACAAACAACAAAAAAAAACTCCATAAAACATAAGAAAACCTAAATCCCAAACCTCAAACCAACCAGCCCACCAAAAAAACCCAAAACAACACAACAAAAAAAACCCATAAACCACAAAACCAAACAAAAAAATTTAAAGATTTCATTATTGATAAAATGGATATTTTTTCCTTCCAAGGAATAGTGTTTGTTTTATTTGTGAAACTTCTTAAATGAAAGATTAATTGAAAAATTTGAGTGATTTGGGTAAGTCATAGGTCTTTTGTTATCTAATTAAATGTTGTTGACCTTGTCTTTGCTTGAATAATTTCTCTGTGTAGCTGTCAGGACATTCCACGACATCACCAAAAAGACAACAGTCCATTAGCCAAGAAGGTAATTTCTGCAGACATGAGAAGGAAGCAATCCTGGAATAATTTAATCCGATGTGCAGTTTTCCTGTTTGTTTTGTTGTTTTAGTTTGGTTTTTTTTCAATAATTAGGGAAATAAAATTCACTTTCCCACCCCCAAAAAAATCTGTCATGAAGGTTGTTGCATCTCATCACACCAAAAACCACAGAAGTTTAACAAACTTTTGTGTCATTTTTGTTTCAGAGTTGGCTTTATCTTTTGTCCTAGGAACTGTCTGATAATTTCTTGGCAAAGAGGGGCCACATTGTTAATTATTTTTAAACTCATGTAAATGAATACAGATTCTTTACCTGTTCCCTTTTAAGGACCACCTGGACTGTATCTGATTAAACTGTCAGGCATATAATTCTTTTAGACTGCCCTAAATATACACCTAAATTTACATCAAATCTTTATGAGCATTACTCTAATACTCTGCTACCATATTGATAGAGTTATTACAGCTTAACCTTTGCCTACATTACTAGCAGAAGATTTTATTCCAATAAATAACTCAAATGATTCTGCCACAGCCATACCATTACTTTTGTAAGTTCGTTATTAATTATGAGTAACAGCTTACATACTATAGCTCTATTATATTATTATATTATTATTATGTAACATATATTATACTATATTACTGTAACTGGTCCATATTATATTGCTGTCAAATAAGCTATTTTTTTTTTTTAACAGATAGATTTCTTAAGATCTAGTTTTATTGATTTAAGTTTTTCCTTGGAAATATAAAGGGAAATCTTTAGAAGTAAAATTAAAGATGCTGTATCCATAAAAATAAGTTGTTTCTTCCTAAACCTCCAAAAATTTTTTAGGAAACTGAGTAAACCAGAACCTTCTACTTGTATTAAGGGTAGAAATAAATAACCAGTTTTACTAGTTCTTTTTCACAGATGAGAGGAGAAAATTTTATGGCATTAGCTACATTCTTGCTTTTTGAAGAAATTCTAAGAAAATATATTTTCACAGGCCTCCTGTTAGCTAAGGAAAAGTTCCCTTGTTGGAGGGAAAAGTCTTTATCTCTGCAATTCCCTTAAAGCATTTCCTTCATGAAAAAAAGGAAAGAAGAAGAAAACAAGCAAACCAATCTCCCATCTGAAATACATGGATTTGTTAAGTGCAGAGGACTGTCTGCACTTGTCTGGATATCTTTACCAGATCTAGCTGAAACTTTTTGTAAAGAGTTACTTGAAATAAATGCTCCATTTTTAACTTTCAAAAAACAAAAATAAATATCATGTCATGAGATCTCCCATAACTAAGGCAATGGTGATACACTGGTTTCTTCATTAAAATACTGGAGAAAACAGACCTTGCTTCTTTTCTTCTACAGCATTGGTACCAGTTTCCATCCTTAATTTTATTAACTTTTCCAATTGAGAGGATTTTTTTGTTCATTCAGGATAATGTAATCTCCATTTTGATTTCCCCCGTACTTCTATTGATGTTATTCCTGCACAGTAAATATTACATTTATTTATTTTTTTTAATCAAAGTTCAAAAAGATTGGATCTACAGCACTGTGTCTAGGAAAAGAATATCACATTAGTATCATCTAGCTTTGGTAAACTCCTGTCTTATAAAATGTCATTTCATATCTGATACAGCATGAAATTAATTCTAATAGTTCCCCTAGTGACATTAGTCAAAAGTAATTGTTTAGTTGTTGAGGTAGAAGATAATTTTAGTTGAGTGCAAATCTGTGTGAGCTGTAACATCATTAATTTTTATTTTTTATTATCTGTGAATTGATCCTAAAAACAAAAAGAAAGAAAACCACAAAAAAACCCCAAACAAACAACAAAAAAAATCCCAACACGAAACAAACGGAACAAAAAACTACAAACAAACAAACAAAACCACAAAAAAGAAAAAAAATATCACTCTTTGTGTCCTGTTCGTGGTACAAGCTTCCTCCACTGAAACCCTGGTCTAGTTTGGGGTTAATTTGGTTTATTTGAAGGGTATTCCAGTAGAGCCAATCTCTCAATTCCTTGATCTCTGTTTCCTAGCTGCTGTTTGCCCACATCCAGCTGTTGACTGCTGTGGAAATTTCACAGTGGAATCCCAGAATCGACATAAAGTTTGTTACCCATGTAGGATTATTGGAATGTTACTGTCTGTGGTCCACAAAGCACTAAAATGAAACAACTTGAATAATAGTAAGTAGCCTCCTAGCCACTTTTAGACATTTTTATATTTCCAGGCGCTTTCTTTTTGAAATCTAACATTCTAAAACTGCAAGTGTTCAATACTGGAGTGAAGAGGAGCTAAGTGGGTGAAAAAAGCTTTTCCCCTAAACCTCAGATTACACATATTTGGTACCAGCCCAGGCAAATTTGTCTGTTCCTTACCTCAGCAGTTCAAAAGTTGCACAGAGATGAAAACTGCATTGCTTTGACTGCACATTTAGAATATATATTCCACCACGTGAAGTGCAGTTTAAAAAATAACAACAACAAAAAAAAAGAAAAAAAAAGGGAAAATAAAAAAAAAAAAAGAAGAAATATGTCACCTGAAATACAAACATGAAAGATAACACAATTTTTGCTAGGCTACAATGCAGTACGAGAAAACAAAGAATGAAGGAACAAAACCATGACAAAATTCAGCTTGGATGAAGAGGAAAGGGATTGCTGTTGGATCCTCTACTGTGCAATCTCTAGATATGCCTGATGTCACTGTGTTCCCACCACAAAGGGTTGAGAGAGTCTCTTGAAGGAGAACATGCAGCAGAGAAAATGCATCCTAAATTTTTCCAGATTCATCATCTCTGGGGAGCAGCTATCGATTCACACCTCTGTGTGGAGTGTATGAAAGACCACTCACTGCTGTTGTTTCACCCTGACTGTAGGCAGTCTGTGTGAGTGCAGTATAACAGACAGAATTATAAAATCACAGAAATTTGGGATTCCTATGGCACAGATTCATGAGATACAAATTTATTTTTTTTCTAGGGGAATCTTCCTATAGATTTATATAAATTCCACATGTTGAGCTGTTTGACTCGCTTCACAAGCTGAGATTTCTCTGCAGTCTAACAGGATGCAGATGTTAGTCACCTTTTCAAATGAAGGCAGGGTGTTTTTCATGATGCATTTTGGCCCAAATGTACCAACACATAAGACCAGTTTTATAAAGACTTGTCTATATTCAAGGAACACTTCAAATTTCTCTCATGATTTCTAAGCTGTAGCTCTTCTTGTTTAAACACACACAAGCCAGAACAATAAAGGAAGCTACTATTATCAAAACCATAGTTTTTCTCCAAATTCCTTCATTAGAATAAATTAGTTTTTAAAGGACATGTAATTATTGCAGGAAAACACTTCTTTTTAGCCTTGACAGAAGACACTTTTCATGCAAAAGAAAACTTTACTATCATTCAGAATCTGGATGACTGAGAATTTATTTTGATTAGACCAAGTATATGTTCTTAAATGCATGTATGAATGTAAGTTTAGGCTTTTTTAAACTTGCCTAAACAAATAGCATTGGACCTATTATAGTGAGGTTTAAGCAAAGCATTAATGTATTCTGCCTTTAAATTTGAAAATCTGATTACCTTTTCCTAATTCCAGGAAATTCTCAATCTCTCACTTTTTGTTTCTCCTGTACTTGCCTTTCAATTTATTTTTTTTTTAAGAATGGTTAAGAGAAAATTGCACATTGTGATGTTCTGTGAAAATTCTAAAAGCATACTTGATGAAGATTGTAAACATTTTGCCTAATGGACAGTGATAAATTAGACTTACATTTTGCTCACCATTATTTGGTATCCTGACTGGGTGTTATGAAAAGAATCTTTAAAACCTCTTCAAAGTTTTCCTGTGGCTACTCCTGTCCATCTTTATCCCACCATTAGGATGTAACACTTTTAAAAATATTTTCTGCTGAAATAACTTTAAAAAAGTTTGAAAAAGACACATGTAAAAAGAAAAAAAATTATTTTGTAGGGCTGATTTCTCCTGCTGTGCTTTTCAGCCACATCCAGAATATCTCTGAAACATTAATTCTGTTTGATCTCAGAGGTAATTTCATAGAATCACAGAAGCATTTAGGTTGGAAAAGACCCCTGAAATCATCAAGCCCAATGCTTGATTTATTGCCCCCTTGTCAATTAGACCACAGCAATGTATTTCCAGTCATTTTTCAACTTTGTCTTGGATTTTCCAGAGTAATTTCTTCTGGTTCTCTAAGTTTCTCTGGTCCTATCACCTTCCTTTCTTTCTCCCTCTTTTATGATGGAATGTTTATTAACCACATTTAAACTTCTGGCTATCCTTGCTGCACTTGTACCTGATTGTTTTTACATAAGAGGGAGGAAAATAAAGGTGCAGACTTGCCTGTAGCTGGTTGTGCTCTTCTCGGGTGTTCTCCACTGATGCTCATGAATTCTCAGTTAAACTGGGAAACAGATCAAAAGAACAAGTTATAAATAACCCTGCACTTTCTAAAAATTAAGAGACTCCTGCAAAATTAGTGAGGGTTAATATGAACAGGACATAACTTGTGCAAAGGTCACCAAATATTTTAAGATGGCTTCTGTAGTTTCAGTGCTTAAAACCATATCTTTAGGTCTGCACTTGGTTTTTCTTCTGCCTTTTGTATGGTTACTGGTTTTGATACAAATCAAAAACAAATAGCCAGTGCCCATGCACAATTCCTTGTATATAAGTTCTCAATAAAATTTTAAATAATAAATATTTTTTAATAGACTTAAATATCAAACCTTAAAAAAAGAAAACAAAAAAGCCAAACAAAACCACAAAAACCCACATACATACAAAGAACCTAAAAGCTGTTTGCTTTAAATAGAAATTGAACTTTAGATACTGTAGACCATAATCAAAAGCATCCATCTGCAAGACCAACTTGAGCATTTTAGTTATAATTTACAGGTCATTGGCTCCTTCATTACAGGCAGCCCTTGGCAAAAGCAGTTTCTGATACAAAGGCACCTGCAGCAACCAAGATGCAGCAGTTCCCCTCTGACTGCAGGGTTGGAATGTGCACTTAATAAACATTTACATCCCAATCTGATCTTGCTAAAGAAAAAACAGCTCCTGCTGGGAAAAGGAAGCAAAGGAAGGGGCAAATAAAACCAGGCAATGGCTTCAGTGCATTTCAAAGAACCATATTTTGCAACATTAAGCTTTAGTGTCACTGGAGACCCGTAGTGTTTTTATGATCAGAACACTTTTTTTGAACACCAAATGTATGGAATGGGGAAATTTTCTTGGCACCTAATTTCTGACAGAGTAAGATAAGCAATGTACTTCATGCTCAGTAATTACTTGCATTGATGTAATTCTTTTTACAGTTCCTCTGAAAATTCTGAGTATTTTTAGACTTCTTTTGCCTTTTTTTTTTTCCAGCTAGCAAAGTCTGCAACTTAAGGCAGCATAAAAATAAAGCAAATTATTGTGCTTTGGAGAGACAATATTTTATGCAGCTTGAAAACAACTTCACCTGCATATGCTCTGTTCCATAGCTTCAGGAGGTAACAGATGTGAAAGGCAGGCAGAGCCACAGTCCTGGTGATGATGTTCTGTGAAAGGAAGGCAATGCTACATCATCAAAAAAAACCCCTCCTGTATTATCCAGCACAGTCCAGAGGTCACAGTACTTATGCTTCCACTACAGGGACTAAATTTTAGACAGGAATCAGAGTTCAAGTAATTTTTAACTCTCATTCTCCATTCTCTATCAAGTTTCCTCTTTTTGCATGTGTGTGTGAAGACCCTGTATAAAAAATTGGTTTAGTTTTTCTATATATTTTTATTTTTAACTAAGCATATTACATATTCTATCACATAAACCTTTTGCAAACCAGAAGAAAAGTTCTGTGGCTCACACAGATCTGTCCACAATTTTTCATGTTTATGGAGTGTGACCACAGGGTTGGAGGCAAATGATAAAAGAGATTTTTTTGTCTCCTTTACTTCAGGACTCTTTTTAACTATGAGTGAAATATTAGTGCTAATACAATATTTTATCTCAATTTTTGCTACATAGACAGAAATCACCACTTTACATTGCATCTAGAAAGAATCGTAAGAATATGATTATTATTCAGTACTGGATAGAAATTCTATTTTTTTTTTTTAAGATGTTAGATTGTTTCCTTCTAAAATTCACAAGTTCCATTGAAATTAAAATAGGAACCAAACTGTGAGCAAGTTCTTCACAAACTAATGATTAAAGCATTCAGCTCCAAAAATATTCTTGTATTCCAGACTCTATTTCAACAAACATGCAGGGTTTTTTAACATCCTTTATCCAATGCTGAGTAATATGGATCTAACAAATGTATTAAAAATACCCAACTTCATCTTTATAGCCAGAATTCATCTGAGACAGATTCAGATTTTATGTAAAGCTAAAAACGAAAAAAAAGGTATTTTAATTCCCGAATATCTGGTTGTGACACATACTTTGCAAAATATAAAAATAGAAAACCTGTGCCAAAGATTTGAAATATCATTGTTTGGTCCTTGAATTCACTACTGTAGGATTAAAAACATTCCACTCATTTTCTGCCTCAGCCTATTCACCTCATTTTTATATATATATTCCTGTCCTGACTTTGCATTTTAAATTAAAGGAGTTTACAAGTTTTTACCCCTTTTTTATTTCTGTAAACATTGCATCTGTTCCTACTCAGCCTTTGGAATCTTCTGAAGTGCAAATTTTTTTTGTATTTTTTATTTTTTTTTTATTTATTTATTTTTTTTTAATTGTAACATGCATTTATATTTTTGGGCAGAGTTTTAAATAAACAGTTTCTTGGAAAGTCTGACTTCAGGGCCAGCTGCCTGCTTGAAGGAGGTGACCATCCAAGGTTTGCCCCTCTGTAGATCACCTTGCCTTCTGACAGCACCCTGGAAAACCTTGTTTGCATGGAAAATTACCCACACTTTCCTTTTTTTCTCACCTCAAGACACTCAGAAAATACTGTCAGTATCGTATTGTTAGCCACTCACAACACAGAATCAATTCTTTCAGGCTCTTTGCCCTGAAAAAGGGAAGTAGTATCTGGTCAGGCCTAGGTCTAGTGTTATTCAATGCAGACAGTGGTAGATGATGTGGAAAGCTGAGGGTAAATTTTTCAGACAATTAAGACCATCTTGCAGCTTCAGGCTCTTCAGACACTCAAGAAAACTTTGCAGCTTCAGAATTTTGGTCAAGACCACTTTTTATTGTCAGACCTTACTTTCTGCTCCAGCCAGCGTGGATTGCCCAAGTGCAAGCTGGGCCTCTGAGCACCCATCCCCGCCCTACTGCTCAGGGTTGTGAATGTCTCCAGCTGAAAGAGTTTCCTTTTGTTCGAGAAACCAGCTGAAACCCATCAGGAACCACGAGCATTTCAAATATGAAAGCTGTTATTTTGGGAGGAAACATGATGGAGAGGGCCAGGTTAGCCAAAGGCGAGGCGAAGCAGGGCCTGGTGGCAGCCTGCCCTGCCTGCTCCAGCAGGGATGACAGAAATTTGTCCGTGGTAGGAAAGCTCCGGCTTCTCCCATCTGCTTCAGCTGATCTAATTTTTGGTGTGAACTGGCATATGGCTTTTTGGAAGGTGTAACCTGCTCTAGGTGAAATAAGGGAGCAGTGGCACCCTGAGGGTGTCACAACCTCTGCCCTCTTTTCTGCCTGCTTTTGAGATGTCACCCCTATATGTGCATAGAAGGGGCAGCATTTTTCTGAAGCAATCATGACAGGCTTTAATTTTGTTCTATGAGTTCAGGAATTCCTGAAGATTCCTGTGGTTTGACATTTCCTTAAGGAAAAACAAAAGAACCCAACCAAAAGAAAGCAGCAACAAAAAAAACCAAATCCAAAACCAAACGAAACCAACCAAAAACAACAACAAAAGACAAATAAAATCCTCTAAACAACAAAACAAAAACCTAAGCAAGGAAACAAAGATAAAAAAAACCCAAACCAACAAAAAAACCCTGAACTAAACCTAAACTAAAAAAATAAGCAAAGATCCCCATTCTGGGCAAAGGTGACATTTTCTGGGATGCTCTTCAGCTGATTGAGAAGCAAAGCTGAACTGACCATACTAATTGCACAAGTTTTTGGGCTACAGGAAATACTTGCAAGATTATTTTTGAAAGCATCAATAGTGGTGTCCCTCAGCTAACTACATGATAAACCTTAAATTGTGTAATTGAACCTTAATGTTTCTTTTTTTTTCTGTAGATACCAGCCAACTTAGTCATAAAAGAAATGTCTCTAAACTTCACAGTCTGTAGACATTGCTACTTCCCAGAGCTTTTATTTTCCATACTTCCGAAATGACAAATCAATGGTACTCAAGAACAAGAGAGTTCTTAATTGATTGGAGATCCAAAACCTCTCAAAGGCTTTCTGGAAGTATCTGTATATTAAATGATGAACTCTGGACCAGATACAGCATGTTTCTTGCATGAGGGGATTTGTGCAGGAAAGTTGGGATGCCTCAATAGGAATTACAGCAGTGAAATATCTTTGTCAGTTTACAGGTTAGTGTTTGGCAGAGTATGGGAGTAAATCATCCAGGAAAAACTGAGTGTTTGCCCTTGTGCAAGCCTTGGGAATTGTGAGTGGAGGGTTGGGGACAGCCCTGCCCTGGCAGGGGGACATTCAGCGGCAGTGACATGGCCCCAGCCCAGCCAGCAGTGACAGCTGAGCAGTGCTGGAGGCTTCTGTGGGAGTTAAACAGCCAAGCTTTATTAAGTCAAACAAGAAACCATGGGAACTGCAAGAAGATCTTGCAGCACCGGGGGACACAGCCCTGCCAAATTTCAACAGGTGAGAGCACTTTTCAACTGAGCTCTTATCTATAATCCTTTCTCTATATATTTGGTATGCAACTGGGAAAAAAAGTCATTGACAGAATTACCTGGGTTTAACTATAAAACTTGGTCTCTAATCAAACACATTGAGTTATTATTAGTATTACACCATCCCAGTTTGCTTTATCAATCTGGTTTGTGTTTGTTTTCACTTTTTTTCCTAATTATTTTCACTTTCATTTAAACTAATTCAGTTTGAAACACCAGCATTAACTAAATACACCTGCCAGAAAGTACAATTTTAAAAACTCCCTAAGTTTTGATCTGTCAGATTGTGAAAGTTTTACTTCAAGGTTTCAAAGATGGCTAAAACTAAGCTGTAATTCTCATCATCATAAATGCAAAAGGGAAATAAATATCTTTGGTAGGTAGTATGAACACTTAAAGGAAATATACCCCAAACATCCTTGATAATGTTGTAGGTAAAATCTTCCAGGAGTTATAAAAGCTGTTGTGGCTCAAAAACCAACAAAAAATCCCAAAACAAACAAATAAACAAGTTAAATATTTCTGAGTTAGTACTTTTAGAAAAAGAACATGATGATGAATTGGAAATGCTGACCTACCAAGTGGCACCTAGTCCTATGAGGCACATTTATTTTCACCCTGGGACATCATATTGTGCCAGAATTAGATGACATGCTAGGAAAACTTTGAGACTGCTTTAGAGCTATAAATATTTCCATGTAAAAATCTGAATCCTATTGTGGACAGGAACCCTAATGTTCATACTTTTTTGGGGGGGATGCTTAATAAACTTTAGGAGAAATATAAACACTTCTCAAAATATCTATCCAGACTCCCCAGTGACAGTGAAATTCTGATGATTCCACTTATATTTGGCCAGTTTTGGAGCTGTAGACTTAAATAATGGTGCATTGAAGAGGGAGAAAAGTACAGGAGAACACCTGACAGCAACAGATACACCAAAGCACAGGCAAAACCTCGGATTGATTATTTTCACTAACAGAGTTATGAACAGAGTTAAAAGTGTAGCCCTGCGTGGAATTTAAATAGAGGCACCATGATGTGCACAAATACTAGGAAATAGTCAGCAACACCCAAGGCCTTGATTTATGGCCTGCTTTCACATTTTATTTGCTAGTTTTCTGTATTTCAGCCTATGACATGTTGTTTACAGCCTATGTCTGTGACTTATTGCGTGAAATGAGGTCACTGGAATAAGTGAGAAACATAAGTGTATTACCTAAATATATATATATATATATATATCCATTCTATTCCAAGGCAACAGACTTATTTTTGGTTGATGGCAAGTCCAAGAAACAGCTTATTGCTACAAGATATTTTTCTTGTTTTAAAAAGACATTGCATTTTAAAAAAAATTAGAATTAAGGAAACTTGAAGATGACATAAAATGGTCTTCATCGTGATGAACAGCTATTTGGTCCTTAATTACACACACAGGTTATTAGATCCATACGATCATTATCAAAACCCAACAGATTAAAATGTGTGCTCATAAAAGACCACAGTGTACAAGAACTGAGATAAGTTATAGCTGACCAAATCAGAGCATATTTTTCATGGAGATAACAGATGGCATCCCAGCACAGAGCCAACATGTTAGAAAATATTCAGTTCCTCCTGTGAAAACTTGGAGTTTTACAAAACCAAACACAAGACAATGGTTTTAAATCAGTCAGTTGCTCCAGACTGTGTTTTTTAGATATAACTGAACTGATTAGAATCAGATTCTAAGATACTTAAACCTTGTTATTTGTGTTGATATCATTAAGTACATGTATAGCATTAACAGTCCCTGCTCAACATACTGAAACTTAGCAAGTTTCTGAAGAAATGGAATAGTATCTTGTAAAAGAAATAATAATGGAAGTTGATATTAGCATCTAATATCTAAGTTAGAGGAAGAATTAACTCCCACACTGAACAGCATGGGCTTTATCTTGGCCAATGGCTTCATTTCAAGGTTGCCTCAAAAATATTTTAGGTTTTCTAATGCAGATGTCCAAAATAAATGAAGAATATTGATATGAATTAATTTCACTTCAAAGGAGTTAGGATGCAGATATTACATACAATGTAACTGTAACATATGTGTATATATCTCCATATAATATAAAGTCCCACGTAATATAAAACTGTTACTTATGCACTTCTCAAATAAATATAACATATGCTGTATATGGACATATTCCTTTAGGACCAAGTTCTCCTTTCAGAGCACTGTGCCATAAACGTGTATTGCCTGCTCAGCACTAGTTCTGCCAGAAATTAACTTTGATAAATATCCACAAATAAAAGGAGTCATACTCTGAGAAAGAGAAATGTAGCACTGATTAAAAACAAATGCTCAGAGATGCCTGCATGTACAATTTTTCACTGCCTGGCTTGTTCTATGATTTGACCATCATGTTTGACCATTCCTAATGTCCTGACAAAAACAAGATCCTAAACTACTCTGCTTCATGAACAATAGTCATTTGTAAATTAAAGTCTAATTAGTGATCTCAGGGAAAAGGACTATTGTATAAACTACCACTGTCTAATCATAACTTCTCCCTTCTGTGAGAATTCTCACAGAAAGATATGGAAAAGAAAATGTGTCTTTATTTACAGGATGTATAATTTCTCTCATGAGAAGAACATATTTTTTATTTATTATTTGATTTGCAGATAATTAAAATACTTTTAAAAAATAAAGATAAAGGAGAACAGTGAGAATGAAATTCCACATTCTGACTGTGCTCTGTATATTTAAAGAAATTGCATTCCTTTGTCCAGAAAAGCATCATGTAGAGAATGGACACTGGATTTCTTTTCTCCAGCAAAAAGATTTTTCCTGTCTCATCAAACTCATTAAATAGCTACATTCTTGATTTATTAGCTTCTTCAGAAAGCATAATAATACTGAGCAAATATATAATTTAATCAGTCACTCACTGGCTGAGAGCATGAAGTTTCTGTGTTGTAAGTCTATGCAAACACAGATAAGGTAGTATGGTAAATTCAGAGGAACTAACAGGATGTCAGCGTTGATGTCTCATTGAAAAGTTGGAATTCCAGTTGAGGATAATATTGTGCAACAGCCTCTGATGTGATTACGTGTGTTGGCTGAGAAGTGTAGGACACTGTAGCACTTTTCCCAGAAACTACACTTTCAGGCTTCTAGGTAAAATAATCCATTGAATGAGGGATGGTAAAATAATCCAGTGAGTGAGGAAACCATTGATTCATTGAGATCCCAGTACCTATGGGCTAGCCAATTCATTAGAAATAAATTAGTGCTTCTGGCAGATTCATCTTGGACTGTTGACTTTGAACTGAAATCCTTCAAGCCCCAGCACAACTGAGGAGAAAAATAACCTTTCCTTTCTGTTTAACACAGAGCAGTGGGTGAGCAGAGGGCATGAGGAGTCTGTGAGAAACCTTGATACCCATGACCACAGCTGGAGCAGTTTACCAGGACACTCAGGGAATTACAACTCTGCACTGCCTGAGTTCTGCAATCGTCATCTCAGAGTGTTGTGATGGTTCATGAGGATGCAGCTGAAGTTTGTTCAGATTATATCAATTTCAGCTGTTTACCTTTTCCAAGGTCATAATCTGTTTAAGAGAAAATAGTTCTGCGGGGGTACAGATCAGATCAGGAAGCTCTGGCGTGATCATTGTGAAACAAACTGGGAATTTTAGATCTTGCTTAAAGTTTAAAAAAAAAAATACTGGGAATTAAATAATACAATGAAGTTATTATAGTTAAATAATTAGCACTTGAATTGAAAAGACTGCCTATACTCCCTTACAATTAACTTGCTGTCACATCTGCTTAACAAGATGTACTTTTCACCCACACACACATTTTTACTTTCAGTCTGTGGCTTTTGCTGCAGAGAATTTGAAAATAAGGCAGTATGAGATGCAATACTGCATACAAGAATGCTTAGAAATGACACAGTGAGAAAGTCAATTGACAAGATAATATAAAAACGTTTCTAAAACCAAGATATTCCCTTTTATAACCTAATTTTGCATCTTTGAGTTGCACAACATTTAAATTACATTAGCTGTCCTCACACACAACTCCTCAATTTAAGCATTACTTGAGTTTAATGTTCAACTTTTCATTTTGAGAACTATGGAAGAAAAGGGATAAAATTTTGTTGAGAAAGAGAATTAAATATATGCATTCAAAGTGTTATTTTGTCTATGATATAATAAACTTGCTAGAAAATGTACTGAATACAGTTATTCTGATTTTTTAATAACATGACTGATTCTGTAGAGGCTCAAAAGAATTTGTCAGACTATATTCTAAAGGACTCTGGGAATCTAAGTTTATTGAAAATATAGTAATTTTCTATTTCATAAATCCTGAACATTATAATGAGAGGTAAGAGACTTTTTTCAGATGACTTAGCTGGTTAAAATATCATTTCTTGGACTTAAGACTACTTGCTAAATATGTTAATAACTTCTCATGAGAGACCCTAGCAATGCTTTCTGGCGTCAAAGTAGGAAAAGAAAATTTGAAATATAATTAAATTAGGCTGAATAAATGTATTATAGGAATATTAAAAAAAAAAAATCATGGTTATCATGACATGAAATGATAACCAGTAATTGAATTATAAAGATGTAGGTATTGGAAAAAAAAAAATGAAAAGGGTTCTATGCTTAATTGAAAAACATAGAACATTTTATGGCAAAGATAGGGAAAAAAAAAAAAAGAAGTAATGATTGGAAGAAACAATCTTTGTTGAGTTCTATCAGGGAGATACTGATTTTATAGGAATCTTTACTGATTATGATAGGAATTAAATCAAGTTCTTTAGGAGCAGTAGCTTAGGCAGAAGAGGTGAAAGCAATGACCAAAAAAGAGAAGCACAAAAAGAATGAAAGCATAGTTATAGACATTTTTAAATTAGATACACTTCCACAGTAGAGAACCTGCAGTAACAGATTGCATGAGGAAAAAGGAAAATAATAAAGAGGAGATGAAGGATGACATAGGAATGCAGCTGAGGAAATGTTTATAATAAAAACAAAAACTCCAAAATGTGTGAAACTTTTAACTTATTCTTCCACTTAACTCTATCAGAGATGCCTTGTGTTAAAATAACTCAGATTTATCATGGCCCAAAGCTACAATAAAAAAGTTACTACAAATAATTCCATCATGAGCTAATGCACTGACTGAGGTTGTATCCCAGCAGTGGAAACCATATCTTCATCATTTTTTGCCACTTTTGCTCCTGAGGAGACCTGTTAATTGCACATATATTATTCTGGAGTATTGATTGTTCTATTCTATGAGCACAGGAGAAGAAATCAAGATCAACTGGGGCCTCTGGGAACAGGTAATGAGGCTTGACTTTTCCAAGTTGTGTTCCTGCTGCAGTCATCGATATGTGTACAAGGTACAGGATGCTCATTCTGCCTCTGCACTGCTGGGAGAACAGATAAAAAGCATGGCAAAAAATATTATTTATCAGCATCCAAGAGTTAATTTTCGGGTGGGAAACATGTATCAAAGCTGCAAATCAGTGAAAAAGACATTAACTCCTTATGTTCAAGCTGACAGCTACTTTAGATTGGATATTAGGAGGGAATTGTTCCCTGGCAGGGTGGGCAGGCCCTGGCACAGGGTGCCCAGAGCAGCTGGGGCTGCCCCTGGATCCCTGGCAGTGCCCAAGGCCAGGCTGGACATTGGGGCTGGCAGCTCCTGGGACACTGGGAGCTGGCCCTGCCATGGCTGGGGTGGGAATGGGTGGGCTCTGGGGTCACTCCCAACCCAAACCATTCTGTGACTACACAATTTTAAGATCAACCATGTAAAACCTGGTGTGGAAAGCTTTAATGCCTGGAAATGCTGACCAGCCAACAATTTAACCAGAGCCTGCTCTGAAGACTACACACAAAGAAAGAGAAAATTTACAGAAACATAGATTAAATGTTCTTAACAGATTTGTTTGGACGTCCTGACAACTGTAACACAATTTTTGACACTTCCCACTTGGTGAGGAAAGGTCAGCTCAGGCAGCTGCTTTGATATAAAGACCCTGTTTTCTAACAACCACACTTCTCACTTTTGATTTCAGGCACACCTCAAACCTACCTTATTTTAGCAGCTCTTCTTCAACAGGAAATGTCATGACCTTCATGACCCTTATAAGGTCCTATCTTTGAGCTGTTGAAATCACTTTCTCATTTTCTCTCATTTTATCACACACTATTTCTCTCATTCAGTGTTGGGAGATGCATACAGATTACCATTATTAATTATGAAGAGAAACATTCTTATTTTTTTTGAACAATAAAAAAAATTCCTTATTTTTTGAATAATTAAAGTTATAGCTCTGCAGATGCTGCCCAAAACTAGCAATTTAAAATGCATAATGGCAATGTAAGGGTCAGAAATAAGCAGAGAACAGAACAAATTTAGAGACATTTCTTAGAGGGTTAGGTTAGCACTGAAATCTTTTCAAATCAGAACTTTGTCATTAATGCTGCCAACTAATTAATAACCACTCATCCAAAGTCAGTCTTCCTATAATTCTCTAAAGGGCAATAAAATGCACCAGATATTAATTTGTCTCATTATGTTCTCCACCGGGGTCATCTGAGGTCTCACATTTTTATCACAATACACAAAATTTTAACATGTGTAGCTTGAGAAAGAAACCATGACCTTCCGAGCCTACTTTGAGTATTTAAAAACCAAAAGGAATGGGTTTTTTTTGTATTTGACTTTTCATAGATTGGAGAGGGAAAGGAATGAATTAGTGGTTATGGATAATCCCTGTTGATCTGCCTGATTTGATTTGACAAGCTGATCTAGAAATTCGCCCAATTTCAAATTGAAGAAGGGGTTTTCATGTACTCATATCCTTCAGGGATTTTTTCTTATTGACACTTTAAGTCTCATGCACAGGCACCTGATGACTGCTCCGTGTTGCAAGGGGAAAGCAAAAACAGAAATGGGAACGGGGAAGGCAAATGTTCTGCAGAAAATGTTCTGAAGTTCGAAGTGGGTGATGAATGACATTTAAAAAGTCAAGAGAGTGACATTTAAGTAAGTAAATGTTCTGGTGGTGCACTGAAAGATAAGGTTTCATATAGCAGGACATCTCAGCTCCACTCTGGACTAATCTGGGATGGAATTTTACCTTTCTACACTCCATTATAAGGCAGATGCACACAAATGGAAGATAATCCATAGCACTGCAACAGCAGCCCTGAAAGATTTCATTTTCCAGCACAGGGGGGGAGCTGAAGTGTCTGGCCTGTTGCAATCCAGAGAAAAGAAAACTGAACTGGGGGAGGAATATTTAGTTTTTGCAATAACTCCTGATTTATAATAAGAAAAGAGTAATCAGCACTTTTTTTCTTTTTCCATGGAGAATTTTAAAAATCAGTAAGAGTTTCTTCAGAAAACCTCTGCATTGTTTGGGGACTACTAAAAATTAGAGTTATTTTTTCGCTCACTCCATGAAATAATTTTCAGTGAAATTTTACTTAATGCAATTACGCCTCTGCTGTTAGAAAAATAAACTGAAATTAAAAGATGGAGCACAATTTGTCTTTCGGAGACTGATCTAGAATGGCAAAACTGTATTTAATGGAAGTTTCAGAAGCATTTACAGACACCTAAAGATTTTTGGAAACCAATTCCGATGGTCTTTTACATGCAAAGAAATAAATGAAAACACATATTTAGGGTTAAGCATTCTGTAGTGTCTAACCTTGCTATTCTTAAGAATGTTAGAGAAATCAAACTAAACAAAAGAAAACAAAAAACATCTCAAAACCATAATTTTTTTTTCTTTTCTTTCTCCTTTTTTTTTCCTGATCAAAATTCTTCTACCTGTCCAGTTATCTGTCTCTGTACCCAATTTAGTCATATGCATGTCAGGCAGGATCAATATTTACACTTTAGGGAACATGAATTTCATTTCAATATTTGTTTCTGTACATTTCTCAAAGGCCCATACCTTTGAGATTTTGGATCAAGGAATAATATCTGAATCAGTGATGAGTTAGCACGCTCTGCTGTGTATAATTTCATTCATACTAGGTTTGATTCCCTAAATCTCACTGTGTAAGGGTATGTAAGTGCTTTCTTTCCCAGATGACAAATTATCATCTCACTATAAAAACATATGATGCCTGAAATTCAAAGGAGCAGCCAAGACTTTACTTTAATCGTACAAGCACCATGACTTGCCTGGAATAAAAAGCAGAGTTGACTAAACTCTGAGTTGCAATTTCCTGTCAATCCATCAACTGGGATTAGTCAGCTCACAGCAGTGTAAAGATTGTCTAGCAGGAAACACATTTCTGAGGGATGAGATGCTCTAAGAACGCGGTGGTTGTCAGAAAAAAAAAATCTGATTTATGATGACAGCTTTCTCTAGAACAAGTAACCTTCAAACCATCAGAGATATTCACCCAAGATACATTTCCTTATTAGAAATCCTGTTTCAACAGCACAATGATAGTTCTGGTTTTTTGAGGGTTTTTTTGTGGTTTGGTTTCTTTGGGTTTTTTTTTTTGCAGTTAAAGAATTTGCTGTCAATACAATCAATATAGTCAGGATGAAGAACATGAAATCTAAGGAGCATCTCCATTCTAATCATACTTTTTAGTTTAATTTTGGTTGTAATTACTGTCTTCTGTTAGTCATGCATATTTTGAGCACTGACATAACTGAGCTTACAATTGAGAGGTCAACCTTATGATTTCTTCAGTCATGTAAATATTGTAACATTTTTTGAGATTCTCTGAGCTTCAGGCAGCACAGGAATATTCTTTTTGATATTCTTATGCTTCTCACATTCTATGGTTGTCCATCTGTACAAAGCAATTGCTTTGACTTCTGCCAAATTTTATACTGTTCCATCATCTGCCTTGCTGCTATAATAACCTACTGAGTGTTTAAATCAAGGAACAACTGAAGGGTAATATTTCTTTGGGCATATCCAATGTGGATCAGTCACTTCAGAGCCAAAGAAGTGGTGTATGATAGCAAAGAATTCTCCAAAACCCAGCATCTTTACAGGCCATAATTCCATCTGTTCCCTAAACCAGCACTGTAAAAGCTCTCTGGACTGAGGGTAGCTGTGAAATTCCATCAAATATAGTGGGTGGAAAACCAAACCATTGAAGTGCATTTCACAGACTTACCACAATGTGTTGGTTCTCTGGTTTGTTTGTTTGGATTTTTTTCTTTATATTTCTTTGTTTCTTTATATTTATAAATATTGTTATATATTTTATATATTATATAAATATAGTTATTTATATTTAATATATTTTATATAATATTTTATATATATTTCTATATATTTTAGTATCTTTTTCATCTTCAACATCATTAATGGTTTTTCACAGTTAATTTCATAGCTCCAATATAAAAATTAAAGAAACCCCAAGGGGAAAATATATCTATCTATCTATCTATATATCTATATCTATATCTATATCTATATCTAATCTATATCTATATATATATATCTATAATCTATATCTGTATCTATATCTATATCTAATCTATCTATATCTATATCTATCTATAAAATCCATATCTATATCTATATCTACATCTATCTATATATCTATATTTATATATTTGCACTTATTCATCAGTATTGTTTCAATACTCCCGTAAAAAAGAAGAAAAAGGTGAATTAAAAGAAAAAAGTTAACTCCAACAACTTGGAAACATCCCTTTAAAATACCACTTTGACTCAGATAATTATTCACTGTCTCCCTGCCTTAATGTTGAACACCACGTGTTACTGTAGCCATGATACTGCATTGAATCACTAAAGAAATTATTACATTGCTTTCACTGTATAATGTGCAATATTTATCCAAGTGCAGTTTGTATTTTGATCTGACTTATTCCAGCCTAGATGAACAGATTTTATTTTTCTCCTGGGCTTTTGCAACTATGCAGATTTTGAGCTATCTGATCTGGTTTCATCTGATCTGAAAAAACCCAGCTCAACATTTTTCATTACTGAGAAGCATCTAAACACGACAATAAATCTAAGCAGAAAAGGTCATTCTTAACGTTTCCTGATTTAAGCATCCAGTGGATTAAAGAAGCAGATGGGCAGACTGAAAATGTTTGTTGATATGCCAGAACAAAATGGATGCCACCTGAGCTCTAAAATAAATCTACTGCTATTCCCAAGATCAGTTCCCTCTGGCCTCAAAAATGTAAAAGCTAAAAAGATCAATATCAAATTTTCAGTGATGTAGTTTTTCATATTGAAGAACATGCTCCATCTGTTGGAATCTGATTTTCAAGGGACTAAAAAAGACTGGCAGAAATTCAGCTTCCTTTAACGAGCCCTATGTCAGTGCATTAAGAGCAGGTAAATCAGGCACAGGCTTCTTGAAATGAAATTGCTAGTCTCCTGCTTTGTGTCTTCCCTTGGTAGCTAGATTCCCTCCTTGGAGATGCTCAGATGTCCCAGCAACATTCATCACAGTGATGCCTTTTTAAGTGTATATCCATCACCTTAAAATTAAAATGACAAATGGTATTTAGTTGCTGCCTTAGGATTTTAAATTGGTTTAGCAAAATTAGCAATGGAGATGGAGAGGCTGCTTCTTACAGAGATTTATCTGGTACAGTTTGAGAGAAAGTAATTCCTCCTGCTTGCTCAGTCAAAATGCTCAAAGATGAAATCATTACAATGCATTTAGCATTTAGAGTTTTATTGGACTTTCATCATTGCCTTGGAACAGACAATGGAAAGGAGAGCAAAGAGGGTCCACATCGCCAGTGTTCCCCAGTCAACCTGCCACAGACATGATGGACATGATGCCTCCAGATTTTTTTAGCTTTTTATATATTTTTCCTGTGTTTGTAGCTTTCTGGACCATTAATACATAGTTATAACTTCCAGTGTTTTTCCTGCCCTGTCCCATTGTTTAACAAACCCTTACTAATACAATCTTGAAATTGTGCTTAGTCTTGCTTTTAGTCTAGCAAGGATAATTGGTTTTGCAATAAAATATAGGATTGAAAGATCAGGGGAGGCCTCCAATGGTACAGAACCTGGGTGGAAATTACGTAACCAACTGCTCTTCTAGCTGGACAATATTTGTTAGATATACTAATTAACTAACCTTATAAAAATTGTAGAAATATGGTATCATGTGTGCATACCCCCATATTGTGCACTTCAAAGTTTTCAATTAAAATTTTGCTTTTACATTAGAATTTTTAACACTGTTTGGAAAATTTTGTGTTTTATTCCAGGCAACAGACAGAAGCCTGACAGGAAAAGATCCTGTTTAGTTTTTTCTGGAGAAAGGAAAAATAAACAAATAAAAAAATGAAAAAAAAAAAAAAAGAAAAAAAGGAAAAGATAACTAGTTAGCATGTAAGTGAGAGGTTCTGGAAGCTGGAGTAGAAAATATTATATCTTAGCCTTGCCTTCCCTTGCCTACACTCCCATTTTTTGCAGCTTGTGATGCTTGTGCATATTTTCACCAAGGTCTTTCTCCCACCAAAGGAAAGGCTTCTGTCACCATCAGGAGCTGTGGGTGTGCTGCCCACCTTGTTGTCTGACCTGAGAAATGATGCTGAGAAAGGATCTAGTCGAAAAAGAAACCCAAATTCACACCATGTGTGATAAGATCCTTCTGTAGATTGAGGGACTTCCTCTGGAAATGTGTCACTCCTTCCTGAAGGGAGTGGGCAAATGGAGCTTTGATCTTACCAGAAGGACTTCTTTGATCTTCAAAAAAAAACCAAAACTGCTTAAGACTTATCAAACAAAGTCAGCAATATATTAAAATACATAAAAAAGATGAGGTTAGCAGCGTGGAGACAAGTGCTTGGAAGAAGATTGTAATCATTTCTTTGTACTATGTCTTGAATTACTGATTTCTGTGATAGAGACACAGCTGATATCTCTGTGTTTTTTCCCTCCAGTCTTTTCCTACCCTAGTGAAACTGTTAGAAATTCACTTTGTTTGCAGGGAAAATTGATCTGCAAGGGCAGTTTTCATGTGGTGCTGCCCCTCAGCTGTGACAGAAAATGCAATGCCTCACAGAATGAGTTTTCTCAAGAATGAACAGATCTGGTGTATTTTCTACAATTTTTCATCTCTGTCATAAGCATACTATGAATAATTTAGTATTTTAGTGACATTTTCTAAAAATCAAGGATGGGATGTAACCTATATCAGTTTGGGCTCAAGGGTCTGAAAGCTACTTAAGTCTGAGTGAAATAACTCAGCCAACCTAAACTTTTAGAGGAAACATCCTATATGGAGTGAGGGAGAGTGTCTTAGCTATTCCTGAAGGAATAATATAGGTAACAATAACCACAAATAAAGTTCTTAATTCTGGAAGAGAGGGAGAGAGAGAGAGGCATTTCAATACAATTTTTCAGTTTCATATTTGATTATTTATATTATTCCTTTTAGTAGTGAGTGAAATATTCAACATAGAATAGCATAAAACCAATTATATCATATTGAGCTCTTTCTGCTTTTAAGCCAATTATAATTTTCAATGAGCTCTGATTGTGGCCAGCATTTTGAATAAAAGTCACTATTAGCTTCCATTTATAATAGACAAAAGAATCTTTTATATGGTGTTTAAACCTTTGTTTCTTTTGAGAATTCTGAAAGTAACTAAAAGACAGTTTATTTTCTAAATTCTCACAATTCTAATCCATTTAAAAATGCATGGAATTTCAAACTCAATTATTGCAGTTGTATGAAGATAAAGCACAGGTCTTTCAGACCTTGGAAAATAAAGCTGCTTTTACTTTTATTTTTTTTTCCCGTCCAATGTCACCTTTGGAGCTTCCTTGCAAATTATTTGAAAAACAGAAAGTTATCTTAATTTTCATGACAAGTTGAGAGCAAAGGTCACAATGCCAGACTGAGGACAGTATTTCAGGTAGCATACTAGTCAACAGAAGTTGTTTTATGTGGAAACTTTCTGCAGGAACGGGAATTTCAATAGGTGATGGCATCAGTGAAAACAGATCATTTATAGTAAATTAAATATGAGGCTACCTGTGAGGAATTAGCAAAGAAAAAAAATCAAAACCAAAACAAACACAAAAGAAGTAATTGAAAGTAGATTAACATTTTAGGCATGGTTATGCTAATCCCATAATTCATTATGAGCTCAGTTTAAGAAAAAAAACGCATTTCTATTGATAGTGTGACTGGCTACCAGTGGGACATAAGAAGGAAAAGCCGTGGGGGATTCAGCTGAAAATGGTGAAATTCTGATGAGTGGAGTGGAAAGAGGAAAGTAGGGCTTGCTGTGAAACACACCCCAGGTTAGAATAATGGTCAATATCCATGTGTGCAAAAATGATTTTGGGGCAAGATGGAATAAAAGGAAAGGAAGAAGGTTAGAGAATCAGCAGTTTGGGTGTTGAGTTTGGCAGATTGTACATGAGACCATCAGGGATATTTATTTGAGTTTATTTGATGTTTTACATCAGGGAACAGCTGTGAAAGCTGCTGTTCTTTCCTCTGATCACCTGGCTTCCAGGGTTGGGCCATTAAAAATAGTTAATTTACACATTGGAGGTTTATGCAATGAGCTAAAACCCTTCACTATTATCAGTAGGTTATTCATGTTGACTCAGTTTTGCTGTAGATATAATTAATTTCTTTTATAATACCTACAGACTACATGCAAAAAACCTAAAATCAACCCATTAAATTTTTATTCCATCCTCTCTAAAAAGGTACAATTTTGGGGAGCATTATTAGCTTTATCCTTCTGTTGATACACTTTATGTGAGAGTGCTTCATCACAAAGTCACACAAACAACTTTTTTCCTACATGACACTGATAAAATAACCTGGTGCTGGAATGAACCTGGGTCATTCACCTACAGACACTGCTGCCTGTAAATTCACTGCAGATAAAAGAAAAAACAAAACGATTGAAGGGCATTTCTATAAAAAAGGAGGGAAAAAATAATGTTTGACTAGAGCAGAATAAAATTCTCTTAGGCATATGTATGATTCCTTCTGTTCAGGTCCCATGAGGCACTGGATATCCTGTATAAATTAACTTTGTTTTCTGAAAATTCCCTTTATTCCTGGTCAAAGTATTTTCTGGATGGAGAACAGATTTTTACAACATAAGTCTTCTAAATAATTTGTGTGGCCATTAATTCCAAAAATGTCTTATGGCACATAGAAAAAAAACAAAACAAACAACAAAAAAATCAAAAAAGGATTAAAGAGAGAAAATCCTAAACCACCCATGAGAAAAAAAAAAAATCAGGATAAAACAGAAAACCCATTATTTTTTTGTGTGTACCTATTATTGTGTCACTGAAATCTACAACAAATTTCTGTCTCCGTGCAAGCAAGCTCCAGATGTATTTGACAGAAGGAATGGATATTTTACAGGACCAGTAGGTAATTCTGAGTGAAATGTTGAGGTACAGAGAGTCCCAGAGGGCTTCTTATGAAATTAGTTATATTGGAAATCAAAATGAAACTAAATGAGACATGGAAAGTGAAGAAAACCCAGGGGAAGTGGAGATGCTGTTGCTGGCATTGCTACCCTATCCCTTTCTTCTCTCCTGGAGAAAATCACATTATAATCTGATGATCCCTTCTGACCTTAAGTCACACTTCTGTTATTCTGTGATTCTTTGATTCTTTTATTTACTGTGCCTTATAATGGTTTTTGAAGATATATTCCTGTCATAAAACACTTATATCTGTACTGATCAGTCTTGAGTATAAACGATGACAAACAACAGGTTTCAGACATGCTCTCTGAAAAGCAATTTAAAGACAAATAGAGGAGGAGCTGAGATTTTTAAAAAGTTGCTATTTGTATGTAGAAAGTAAACCTGCTGTCTCAGAAGGAACCTTCCTTCATGGACCTGGTAAAGGTGTTTCATACACCAAGGTCACAGAAAAATCTCTCTCTATGAGATCAGTAGTTTCTGAATTTAAAAAAAAAAATAAAAAATTAAGTTTTTTAAGTGTTTAGCATACTGTACTTAAAGGCAATATGAATTACTGTCATGCCTCCATTAGTATTGATTTGTAGTCCACTAATGTCTAAATCAGAGTGGAGGATCTTCAAAGGGCAATAAAATCTAAAAAGCTTTCAGCATGAGGTGCAAAGTCATTAAGTGATTCAAAGGGCAATACAGATCGTTTATCATTATTCATACCTGTGCAACTATGATACAATCCTAATTTAGAGTTTAATTCATTATTCTGAAGCATGAAGGTATTATCATTGCATAACTTATCTGAGATTCCTGGGTTTACTGTAAAGATTTTAAAATATTTTTAGTCAGTCATTCACATGAATGTGTTAACAGAGGATCTTGTCTATTTTTGTTCTGTAGCATTCTGGGGGTTATTATTATAATCCTGTGTCAGTTTCAGTACAGATATGAGTATTCAAACATCATCAGTGTGGGGTTTTTTTCCTTATTTATTCCATTTGCAAAACTGTTTGCATTCCTTTGGGTTGTTTTTCTCTCTTTTATATAAATATATGTAAATATATATATGTAAACACTAGGCAAAAGGCACGTTTAAAAGGCCAATGCTTTCAGAAGTACTTCAAATACATAAAAAGTATAAGAAATCTGATAGGGTTATTTTTGTTATGTTTTCTTCCTTATGGCATACCTACTGATTGATAAGATGTATTCTTTCCTAAATGTGCTTTGCATTACAGCTTCAAAGAGTGAATACAGAGTGCAAATTTTATTGAATATTCATTATTTGTTGCTGGTTTAGTTTGGTTTGGTTTGGGTTGGGATTTTTTGGTTTATTAGTTGTTGAAAACAGCCTTTCATTTTCCCAGACGTCTGTATCACATATGAACTAATTGAGTCTGATCATTTATTTTACAGAGAATACCAAAAACTCTTAACAAACCTCCATCTGTAAAGAGGGTTAAGTGAAACAGCCTCAAACACATTTACAACAAAACATTCTGTTGCAATATTCTGAATACAAAGAAAGACAACCCAGTCAGGCTTTTATCCTGTCTTCTGCTCCATGAGGAGCCAGAGTCTTCATCAAGGTAGCAGATAATTACGAAATATGTTAAAGGAGAAGAGAGAATTCATAGGCCTAAGGGATCAAATGTGTCTGATAGATAATTTTGTGATTCTACCTTGAGATTTTTGCTTTTGCTCATTATTGTATTCTTAGGAAACTGTGCAAGTAAAACAAAATTCATTAGGTCCTTGCCCCAAAGCAAAAGGCAACTGGAAGATAGAATTCAAGGCAGAGAAGCATCTCTTTTAGTTCACAGAAAAGAAATAATTTTGTTAAAATCTTCTCCAACTTCCAGTCTTTACATTAAAGTTTCAAAGACTATTGTTGCAGAGTCTGTTTCTTCATGAAATACTGTCCAACTTGTCTTTTTAAGTTCTTTAAAAATGTCACAAAGAATTTTATCTCTTTAGTGGTTTCCTCCTTTCCCAAATATTGTCCCTCTTGGAGTTAATGACTGGTAGAGATTTCACTCGTTTTGGGGCTTGTGAGTTCTTTTTATTAATTTGGTTTCTTTGTGTGTGTGTGTGTTTTTCTTGTTTGTTTGTTTGTTTGTTTGTTTTGGTTTTTATATCTTTATATTACTCTTTTTTCAGGATGCTAATGGAAATGAAGAAAAAACAGCCTTTGAAGACTCATGAAAATTCCTAACAACTGTCTTGCAGTGATGGAAAAAACAATTTTGGTCTAGTAAAAACAAGATTATTCTGTAGTAAAATTGTGCATTTTGTCCTTCTGTGTATGAACATTGTCTTTCCATGCTTTTATGCCATCTATGAAAAAAAGTATCATTATATTCCTCTGAAATTGAAGTACTGGAGGCTAAATATTTCTATGTTCCAGACTGAAGCAGCTAAAAAAAAATATTTCTACTAGACCTGCTTTTCTGCTTCTATAAGATTACTGGATCGTTTCATTTATTAGGAAATATGTATAGAGCTTTAAAGAGCTTAAAGAGGGTTTCAGCCAAGTGAAATCACTGCAGTGCAAATTATGTGTAAAATGAGGAAATCCATACTCTTTCCCCAAGTTTCATTGAAAGAGTTGGAGCTATGTAGAAGAGATGAAAGATTGAGCACTGTGGCAGTTTAAAATCATGCCTTTATGCATGGGGAATACTCTGCCCTGAAAAAATAGATGAGAAATGGAAAGAATATAAACACACACCACAGAGACAAAGCTGTGAAAATGACTGGTGTCTCAGCTTCTTAAACAAACAAGGAGAGCTCACTTTAGACCTAACAAATTACATGATTTGCTTTTCTCACACCAATTCAAATACTGAAATAAATTAGCTTCAAATATATTTTCTTTTAAAAAAGCCCCTCAATTTACAATTAATTTCTATATTGATAAATCTCCCCAGCAATGGAAAAAAAAGATAAGTTAGCTTTCCTCAGTTTAAGAGAGGATTTTCTTATAGTCCCATATAATTTCATGTTTTCATTATAGAATATGACAGAAGTATTTTATCTGAAATTTTTATTTATTATTATTATTATTATTGTTATTTATTAGTAGCTGTACTGGAGACCAGTCAGTCTCCAAAAAGAGAGTGGTGGACAAAAAAAGACCCTGAACAATAGCAGTTCAGGGGTTTGGAGAATATTAATAGATAGCAGGCTCAGATCTAGAGTTCCTTCTCCTGGCAGAGACAAGGAAAAATCATGAAGACATTTTTGCCCACAGTTGTGTGTGGTACAGCAAAATAACCAGATGACTTAGTGCTTAACCTTTTTTCTTCTAAAATAACTACTCCCTCACAGCTGGAGACACAGCAGAAACCTACCCTGAAAACCCCTTTTCAGTATCCTCCTCTTCACAGTAAACCAGATTTCTTCATCCCTCTCCAACTGCAGAATATTGCCTGTGTCTTTTATTACATCCCTTGTCATGCACTTTTCAGTAAGTTTAAATACCTTCCCCAGCTGTCATTTAAATGCAATGCTACAAATTTTGTCTTATTTTCCAGGCAGATTGGCACACATATTAAGAAACCATCCTCACTACAGCTAAAATAATTTTACGCTGCTCTCTTTTATGTTGTGCTCGGTGAAATTACTGGTTGAAAGATCTCATGGTCTCTTCTTCAATTTCTGATTATTAAGGCCTGACAATTTAGTTTTAATTGGTGCTTGTAAAAATTCAGAATGGAAAAAGTGTCCCTTAAAATGCCTTATCCTGTGTAAATTTAATTATGGTAATTAGCTCAGTTTAGTATGACATCTCCATGTCTCCATCACCTTCCCCTTTTCAAGAATATGGATTGAATTATGATCATCATATTAATGATACCTGACTAGTATTGAATTTTATTGGCTCTATCTTTTTGGCCTCATACACTCTGTGGCAGAATTCAAGGAGGATCTCTTAGTCAAACTGCATGATTTTTTTTAAAAAAAGTGACTTGAGGCAAGAACATTAAAAATCATTCACTAGTGCTGCTGTTTTTATATTTCTGAAGAATAACTTGAAGTATTTCTGTGAGATCTGCCAGTGAAGTTGTAAACTTGGCAGGCCTTGCTTTCTTCAGCTTTGAATTTGGAGGTTTAACTCAGTCCTGCTGGACACAATTTAGCCTCCCCTTCTACTTTAATTTTCTTCAACAACCTGACTGAATTTGGAAGGGCTTAAAAACTTACAGAGATTCTACTCATTATGATACATTGTAAAAATTGAAACTTGAAATATTGAATATTGACTGACAATGTGCTTTTGGAGATTGATGGCTACCAACACGTTTGATTGTTTGTTTGTTTGTCTGTTTTTCAATTAAGCTTTCTTTATTGCTAGTTTTAATTCCATGACACAGATTGATACCCATAGAGATATATAGACCAAAAGAGTAAAAATAGAAGTCAAAACCCAAAAAATAAATAAAAAAACCTTGACTATTCCACTTCTCTGTTTTTCTTTCAGGTTTTAGAAACTTTAAGAGGATTAGAATGCTGATTTATCATCTTGTTGAATTTTGGTTCTGCTATTCCTTTGCTTAATATCAATCAGGACTTTGAAAAGTAACATAAAATGTATTGAAGGATCATATTGATTTCTCAATCAGAAGAATGTTTCTAAAGAGTGCAAATGAGATAGAACCTGATGTTTCCTGAAGATAAGTTTAATCAACTGTTGTCAATTCAGCAGAGGTAAAAATTACCCCTGTAATTTTTTAGTACCTCCTATAGGAACAAGAAAAGTTTGGCAGAAGCATTTTGTTTAGGCTATTTTATTAGTCAAATTATTTTCCCATTTGAATTTTGCTAAAGCACAGTTTTTCTCAGACAACAAAAATCATGTTTTATGTCGCTGAGGTGTGACAAAAAATTTTGATATTCTGAGCAGTGGGATGTGTTTCCCAGAGAGGTGTGAATCCTCCATCCTTGGAGTTATCCCAAAAACTCTTGGGATGTAGTCCTGGTCAGGACCTGTCCTGCTACAGGCCTCCAGCAAGATGGTTGGATAAAATGTTCTCCAGAGGGACTTTCAATTCCCAAACCTTCTGTGATTTTTAGTGTATTAGGGGCTAAAATTTAATGGTTGTCCAGTTCAGAGTGTTTTGGCTTTATGGCTCTCAGTCATTAGAACTCCTTTCTCTTGGTAATTCACCTAGGCGCGATCAATTTCAATAATTTCATTTTTCAAAACCTGAGCCATTAATTCAGTTCATTTTCAAACACCTTGAAAAGAAATCAGCCCTCATGTCACCACGAGCCCTCAGCAGCCACAAAATGTGATTGATGAAGTCATACCCACGCTGTTGTTTTGCTGCCTGATCACAACACCTTTATCGTGGAACTGTGATCTGAACACGGTGTAACTGTGGGCGACACAGCCTCAGAACCAGGACATGGGATATTTTATCAAAAAGCAGCCTGCTGTGAGAAAGTTTACATGGAATAAAAGCCAGTTTTGCAGACTCCCTTCCCAGTTCCAAAACTGCCCCAGTTTTGGCTGTTGCCATGGGGCACTCACACACCTCCCCAGGTGAAACTTTCCGTGTCCAGGTGAAATCTGGTGGCTCAAAGGTAGGAATTTCTAACCCTTCATGCCTAGATCTCAGATTCTGCAACATGTAAAGGGGAAGTAATATTTAATGTTGGAGTTTTGTACCACAGTAGAGAATAAAATAGGTTTCGATTAAATATTAGGAGGAAATTCTTCCCTGTGAGGGTGGTGAGGACATGGGACAGGTGAGTATTCACATTATTTATACTGGAATTAAAAAGTTAGAGAGTAGTCTTTGAGGAGTAGCTGTTTACAAATTCATTTAATTAGCAAAAGAAAAAAAAAAATAGTACCTTCCTCCAAAAATGTTTTTAACCTAATTGCTAAGTGGCTGACCTTTTATTTTGTATGGGATTCTGCTTCAAGTCAATTAGCAATAATGGCCAGTTGTACTTAAAGTGAGGAATATGACATTTAGTTTGAACGTGCATTTTTTAGTGTTAATAACTGCATGCAACAAAATGCTTCAGAAAGTATCATTTTACTTCCATTAAAGTAAAAACTTTACTATCATTTTTAGCGATAAAAAAAAAATATGATTATACTTTTCAAAAAGCAAGGTTCCAGGTTAGAGAGGAGAGTACAAGATAATTTGAATTACAATTTCTAAAGCTGCAGAGCACTTTTTAATATATTGTTCTGAACTCTAGAGATATATTGCTGCAGTGCAGACACACAAACCTTTGCTTACAGCCACAGTACTGAACCCAGAGGTGTTAGATACACTTTCATGAAATATATAATTTCTTTACCATTTTCATTTTTTTAAAATTAATATTTAGGTTTTTATTATTAATACTTTTTTCTGTTATTGCCAGCCAAAAAGAACCTTCTAAACTGCATTCAGCCTCATGATGTGCCATTTGAAAAGCAAATGTTTGCTTTTAATTTGTAAGCACATGCTGATGAAAAAAAAGAAAAAAAAAAGAGTGATGGAAAAATTCAACTGCAGGCACTCTGAGCATGATAGTTGAGAGATATGTGCACACTTTTCTCAAATATGTATTTAGGTGTTCAGATGTCAGCAGACTTCTCTGGAATGAGATGTCACTGCATTCAACTTTAGCACCTTACCCATAAAATCTTAAATATCTCTATAGTCATTGGACCAGTGTTCTCAGACAGCATCATTTTGTATCACACTTTAGAGGCTCAGGGATTTATACCTGAGTAATATGACCACCCTCCATGTTTTATCCATATCCAAACTTTATATTTATCTAAACTTTATATTTATTTTTATTTTACCTTAAGAAAAATCTTCATCTCACTCTGAAAAAACCAAAAATATTTCTAATTTAAATAACTGCAGTGTGCCCATGCAGCAGGAGTGCATCTGGGTGTCACTGAACTTTTGGTGAGAAGTAGCTGTGTCTCTCCATCTCAAAAAATTAATGTTCTTATAATGCCATAAAAGGAAAAAAAAGAAAAATAAGTTGGAATTTTTTTTCCATGGAAATCACAAGATTTGAAGTGGGTTGTATATTGTCTTATAAGTTAAATTTACAGGATGCTTAGAAATTATTTTTCTCTTCCCTAGAGCTGGAGATCACCTGCTGGAATCTTCTTATTGCTCATAATTAGTAATGATAGCCATAATTAGTAATAACTAATATTAGATAATTATTATTTATTATTAGTTCTTTGTCATTGCTTGATGCTATTGACATTGACATCAGTTTCTTTAGCTCAGTTTGCCTTCCTCACTTTGGGGTTGCTCTTTTCCTTATTTCTCCCTCTCTTCCCCCAAAAGCAACTTTAAAATGTCAGCCATGGGGATTGAAAGAGAAATAATTAAGTAAACATTTTAATGACCATTGCTGTGACTTTATACTTATTTATATTTATATTTACAGTTACAGCTATATTTATATTATTTATATTTATCTTTTCATGCAGGTCCTTCCACTGCTCCATTGCCATTGACATATGCCAATCTAGAATACTATGCAAGCAAGAAACAGAAATGTGCATTTTTGGAGTTCTAGTAATTTCACGGTGTTTTTTAATATTAAAGAGTTTCCTTTCTCCAGCCAAAGAGGAAGAATATGAGCACAAGAGTTGCAGTCTGTGAGGGAGTATCCAGAACAGCAGAAAAAAAGCTGCAGTGGCTAAAACACTTCAATTTTCTCCAGACTTATGACTAAACTACAGCAAAACACACATTGCTTGGATGTGTCCCAGAGTTAGTGGCCAAGATAAATCCATTTAAACACACAGTTCAGAGTCTCTCAGCCAAACTGATGCTCAACATACTCACTAAAGGACTATTTTTTGGCTCTGCAATATGGGAGAATGTATTAAAGTCTGGTTCTTGAGAAATAAGTGGCAATTTTAACTGCTTTATTCAAACATCTATAACTCATGGCTTTTTTTCCCCCGAGTTTTTGTTTTGGACTTTTTTTTTTTTTTTTATGTTTCTGTGACATTTCCAATGTACAGCAGATGAAAAGTCTAGAGATTAAAAATTGTGTGAATTCCAAAAAAACACCAAACCCTTGGAGTGCAATGCATGTGGAAAGTAAATCCATGTAAATAATAGATAAAAATGCATAAATAAAATTTAGCATCCATTTCAAGCAACTTCTTTGCCATGCTCATCTTCTCCAAATTAGGAAACATTAAGATTTACAGTAGAATTGTTGGAATTTATAGTCTATGTCAGTTTAGATCTCCATATACAGTGGCTAACCTGAGCTAGTATGTGTGTGCTTGTTTTGCATTGATTCACATGGACTGAACGAAGTACAAATAACTGTAAGGAGAGGAAAAGATTGGGGAAAAAAAAAGACATTTATAAAATCTTTATTTAATCTCTTGTAAAAGCATTATTTAATTCAATTTGTAAATATATTATACCATATTGAAGGTTTATTGTTATAAATGTATGCCATAACTGAATTTCAAACAGCAGTGCTGGAAGTGAAGAATGAGTTAGTCCCATTATAGAATTAAACTGACATTATCAGTCAAATGAACAGAATTTGTATTTACAATTTGTTTTATTTTGTTGTTCAGATATAGCCAGTATACAAAAATGAAAAGGGACTCAGCCAAATAATGTTCTGTGCAACTGAAATGATGGAAATTAAACAGAAGTGAAGGAACTTAAACTGAGTCATTGATGTTTGGTTTTTTTGGTAATTTTCATAGAGAATTCACCTAATGAGTCAGGGAGCTTATCCATGTCTCGAATGCCAAGCTTTCATCAAAGAAGAGGGATTTACCAGAAAGGTCATTAGCTAAATTGAGTCTTTGAGTTGTGGGCTGCTTTGCTGTTGCTCTTTGCAGTCTGAACTTTGTAAATCTTGCCTTGAGCAGGAGTTTGCAATTCCTGTAAACCATTTATTAGCGTGCTTAAATGTCAGCATTCCCAGGAAACTGCGTGGGATTGAGTGGGTGTGTGCGGGGAAGACACTGAAACAAAATCCTTGCGCCAACATGTGGGCCTTTGGTCAACAGTTTTCATCACATTTTGTGCTTCCACTAATTTGATTTTATGGAGAAGCAGTCTGTTTAACTTTCTCAGTGCCTCTGGGTGATCTTTCAGAGATGGACATCTCTGCACCCACAGTGCAGTAAGACAGAGAGGTGAGCACTCAGGAAATGGGGTGTGTTCTGTGCTCCTCTGCAACAGCCTCCTTCCAAATTGTGGCTGTGGGTTCCTGAGAAACTGCTACTCCTCTCACTTTTCACTTCTTAGGAATCTAATTATTTGATCCTTTAAAACAACACCTCTGACAGAAGGAAAACGCTTCCAGATATTCATTTCTCAGCAACTGACTCCCAGAAAATTGCAAAGCCAGTAACACAAAACTAGTCTAAAAAGCTTCACAGGTTTACCCACAGAGGTTCCACCTCCTCTCCCTTCCAAAAAGGCGAAACAATCTGCACATAACTCGGAATCAATTTTGACAGAGATGCTGCCTTTCCACACAGCTGCTCCTGAAGGAATTGGGAGTTAACCAACTCTTTACAGGTCAGAGCATGGGCTGATAGACTGTGCCCTGGGAATACCAACGCTGCCTGCTCTGCAGTGGTGCCTTGCTGCCACTTTGCTGTGTGAGGGCAGACTAAGCACATCACAATTACAGCCCCAGAGCACTCACCTGCAGCCTCCCAGGTCCCATGAAAAATAACAGCAAAAAAAGGATAGATAAAGGGACAAAAAATATCATATTTTCCTCTTCTTCCCTAGAGCAGCACGTGATGAACTGAAAGCCAGGTTCACTCCGTGAAATATATATTTGCACACAAAACAGCCCTGGCAAAGAATGGGAAATTGAAATATCGTATCACAGATTTAATGCTGAAATCTAGAAATTATTTGAATACTACATTCTCTGCAAGACTCTATCCCTGATTGTTATCCTGTTATCTCTTATAAATAGATGATGTTGAAAACTTATTTCTTCAGTACCAAAAGCAAGAGGTTCCTGAATCTGTAACTACTTTTCTTCACTTAACTGGAGTATGATTACATCTTTATGCTCTGTTAAACAGTGAACAAATCTCTTCATGTCTTTAAAGGATCTCTACAACAGAAAAGGTATCAAAGATATAGAACTGCATGGTTGGGAAGTAACATAAAAAGATGAATATATTTTTCTGGTGTATTAAAATATTGGCATTTAAAACATAAATTGCATTATATTATATAAACTATTAAATCTGTGTCCATATTTCATGTATGAGAATGTGTGGTGGTTTGGCATTTAGGGAAAGAAGTGGGAAACACCCACAGAAGTGATTTCTTTGACAGAAGCTGCTGGGAGCTTCCTCTAGGCTTGAGACAGGCCAATGTCTGGCTAGTTCTGAGAACTGACAGCATTTTGCAGCATGTAGAAATTAGGTTCACCTCTGTGAATACCATCTTTTAGAAACCCAAGCCTGGAAATTGTTTTTTCTTTCTTTCCGGCCTGGCGAGGCAGCAGAGCTCTGGTGAGGCCGGCCCTGCTGGGCTGCGGCCTGTGCGGCCTGGGGGAGGCCGGGCCAGAGCCCAGCGGAAATACCTCCTTTAATTCATGAAAAATTGGGGTGGGGATGAAGTATTCAAACTACAGATCTGAGCAGAGGCATCCATTGATGAAGCCAGGAAGATGTTGGAGTAGCTGTGATCCCATGAGAAGCTTGAACAGAGAGACAGATGAGAGTTGATGAAGACCCTTTGCCCCCAGGGAGAGAAGAAAATCTCCATTCCCAGAGATGATCACAGAGACAGATGAAGAGAACCTTTGCCTTTGAATAACTCATCCTTAAAATAATACCCCTTGGGTTCATGGCCCATAGACAAACCTCTAGGAGCACTGTGAAAATGGGAGGAGGGCGCGATGTCAGAATTTTCACCCGGGCAGCTGCTATTTGTGGAAATGAAAAACCACAAAAGAACTCTTTCTTGTGGGGAACTCTCCATGGCATGACAAGAGAAAACTCCTCTCCCTACAAAGACTGATGAAAAAGTCTACTGTATAGTTGGTATTGTTTTAACATCCCAGGTTTTGTCTCTTCATTGTGAGTTGGGAAAGGAAAAAGTCGGGTGGGGGGAGGAAAGGTTTCTGGAGGTTTAATTCTGGTTTTTTATTCTTATAGTCCTGTTAATAAACTTTATTTATTCCTTTAAAATTTTAAGCCTGTTTTTCCCTTCTTCTAATCCATATCTCACAGCAAGAAATGAGTAAGTGTCCTGGTGATTTTAGTCAGCACTAAAATTCACCACAGAATGTTAATTTGTACATAAATCACTATTTTTTTGTATGTGATTTTGCATAGAAAACCAGTACCTGATGTAAATAAGTGGTTTTGTGCTAGTTCTGGTTGATGGCACAATTTCAGTTTCCCCTTATCTCAGTCAACCTTAATTTGATATACAAACTACTGAGAGCAGAAATTGTTAATTATCAGTGTGCTAACTTCAAATTAAAATCACGTCATGAAAAAGTGTTACTATCATCCTTTACCCAACTCATTTTGTAATATAAATTTAATCCTTCCAGAAGGCTGACAAAAGGTGACATTAGCAATTTGGGATGGAGGATATTTGTTAAAAACCTCAGAGTGATATGTTTTTATGATTGTTATTTATCAATAATTTATAATTAATTCTCCCCAACATCCATGACAGAAAAAGAAACTTTTCCTCCATTCTTTGTGGAGAATTGCTCCTGCAGGGTATCTGAAGATATTTTTTTTAGCAACATTCTTATGCCTTTAGCTAATAAAGAGCACACATAATGCATGTTTTTACTAACTCTGCAAATCTGATCATAATTCTAAGGGCAAATCCTACACTCATGCATGCATCCCTGCAGAAACTAGTTGCTTCCATTATTCCAGTTTTGGGATTTTTTTTTTCATAAGAAACCAGAATCCTGTTAACAATTGTGCCTTGTTCATGAGGCTGGGAAGTGAAAAGAGCAAGAAGTAGCTGTGACAGAAGTAATAAACTTGGTGCCTGGAGATGATAGTCTCACACCAAGTTTTTGGACACATGCAAAATGCCTGAATGTTTCACTGAATTTCTCCTGAGGCTGCTGCTGTGTTGTCATTGAAAACTCACAAGTTGTTCTCTTTTCAAAATGTTTTCTCTGCAAAATCCAGCTGAATAAACTGGAGTATTTTGAAGATCATCTCAGGTGTTGGAACTATTACAGAATCATTGAGGTTGGAAAAGATCTCCAGGACCAACCTGTGCCCGATGCCCACCTTGTCCCCTGCCCAGAACTCTGAGTGCCATCTCCAGGCCCTCCTTGGACACCTCTAGAGATGGGAAACCCAAACCTCCCTGGGCAGTTCCAACCCTTTCCATGGGGAAATTCCTGTTTCTGTCCACCCTGAGCCTCCCCTGGCTCAGCCTGAGGCCGTTCCCTCTCCATTCCCAACTCCATTCTGCAGCTCTGAATCAAATAAAAACCCCTTTTGCTGTGTGAAAACTGTGCCCTATAAGTCAGATTCAAAATTTATCTGAGGCTGAATTTCCTTCAGAATGGCAGAGTGTACGGGGTTGCAAATTACTTATGTCAGGCAATTTGTAACAAACCAAACAATGCAAAAGATTTCTTTCTTTATTGTGAGTTGCACATGTAATCCAGCTAAGATAAATGATTGTGTTTAGCTCAATGGATTCCTTGGCTCTGGTTCACCAGCAGTCCCAAGACTATTTATTGCAGCAGTTTAAAAAATTATCCATTTTATAGTCATCTAAATCATTTTCTTATCAGAAGATGGTCTCTGAATTGGTAAAAAATATTGCAGTTGTGTGGTTCATGAAAAAGTCATTAGAAAATGCAGAGGATGGTGAAACTAGGAGCAGGAATGCTACATAACAATCCTCAGACTAACAAGTTTATAGACCCTGTGTGACAGATATTTACTGATGATGAGAACTGACAGTTCCCCATGAATTCACAGGGGATCAAGGGAGATCAGCAGTGATTGAAATTAAATCGCAGTTATTTTGCTGATCCTGAAAATCTTAGAATCCTTACCAAAAAAAAAAAAAAAAATCCTTTTTTTTTTCACTGAAGAAGATTCCAAATAAACAGTTTTCCACAGCAAGAGATGTTTACATAGTAAGGAATACATGGGATACAGTTCTCACTGAACCCCTAATAAGGGCATAATATTCAGTAAGAAGAAAATTATTTATTACATTTTAGTTTTAAAAGCTGTTTAACATTATATTAAAAAAAAATTATAGGAAACAGGAGTGCAGCAAATATGTTGCAATTAATTTTGACACAAAAACCCCAAGCTTTTTCATTTTCCTAGTTTCCTATGATCTGCTGACTGTTTTAGAGAGCTCTAAACTTCTCTTGCAGACTCAAGGAAAAAAAAATCTCCTATTAACTGTATTTTCATACACGGCTAATCATATGTACTCATTGCTTGAACTGCTATTATTTCTTTTGGAATTACACAGACAAACTAAAATTTTATACTACCAATTTTCATTTCACATGAAAATAACTTTACTGTGTCTTTCAGGAGAAGAAAAAACCCCAACAAACAAATCTGCAGGTTGTTCATTAACCAAATAACACATTTCTGCCTCTGATAATGAAATTTCATTTTAAAAGTGCATATTTCACATATCAGAAGTAAATATAAATATGTTAATAATTCTTTTTAGAATCTTCACAGGAGCTTTTACATTGTGAAATCAGTTTAAATATGTCAGATTCTAACATCTAACACTTAAAGTCTGTTTCTTTTCAATAGTTATGGAAACCTGATTTGTATCAATGTGAATATTAAAATAGGGTGAAACACTGTTTGTTTTGTTTGCTTTTTTAAGTCTGCTTTACTTTTAGAAATATTGAATCAGTAAACAGACACATTGATAAAAAATTTCATTTTTCATAATTCGAAACTTAACAGTTTCTAACGTAATAGTTCTAACAGAAATAGAACAGGAATAGAGATGAGTTCAAAGTAAATCCACAGCAATTTCAAATTTCAGACCTCCGATCAGATCAAAAGAGAATATTCAAACAAAAATCTTTCACAAAGTTATTTATTTTCTTCAAGTACAGAATTTCCTTAATTCCTCCAGTACCTCCCCCTTCCTCCTGTGCACACTAAAATCAGAGAAGATGAAAAAACTTAGAGAAACACCTCTCTTTTGAATTGGTTAAAATATTGGTTAAAATTCAGTTTTTCTGTAGTTGTTGCTCAGGTGGAAGTGCTTAATATAGTTCTATTTTTTTTTACAATGTTTTTCAAAACCAAATTTAGTTCTCTGCAAAGTTATGAGAATTTTCACAAGCGATTTTTCCATTCTTCTTTGAATTGCCTTAACTTTGTAACTTGTTTTTACCTTTTAAGAGACTGAAAACACAGTGTTTGGACCTTGTATATTTTCATTTGTTGCTCTAAGCTCATTTTTATTTTTGATATTAAAAAAACCCCTGACTCTTAACCCTAGAGATTCTGCAGACAGTCTGAGAGAGATTCCAGTGAGTTACAGTGAAGGCAAATTACCCTTTATGTACATTTTTTGAACCCCTTCAGCCTCCTAAACAATTTTCCAGTTATCCTAATGGGATTAGAATAAAAGATTTGTGTGGCAAGAGTGAAGATTTTGGAGTGTTATGAGAAAAATACATAGAAAAGGAGGAAAAGACTATGGAAAATATAAATATATTTAGGGAAAATATAAATATGGAAATATTTATATATATTATAAATTAGAAATTATTATATATATTATATATGTTCCATATATATTATATATTATATATTATATATTATATATTATATATTATATATTATATATTATATATTATATATTATATATTATATTATATACATTTTTTCCATATGGAAATATAAAGATGAAAAAAAATAAACACAGGAAAGAAAATGTTTCCATGACTTAGGATGTCTCTGTAGGTGTTGTAAAAGCTGGGATCTGGCAGCCCCACTGTTGTCCTGAAAGCACACAAAAGGAGCTGCAACCCACAAAAATATCACAATGCTCCTCATCTTAAAATAGAAAAGCAGAGGTGTGATATACCAACCTATTCTGCCCTGCTAAAATTCAGGGAATTTTAATAAATATCACCACATGATCACCTCAGCCCTGAGCAAGGATGAAGTGAATGTCAGTGGCACAGGTGCATGGAAGGGTGTTCACATTTCCTGCTCCTAGTGCATTTTTTAATCTTCAATTGTACTCACAGGATCATTTAGGTTGGAAAAGACCTTCAAGATGATCCAGTCCAACCTTTGAGTAAGTGTTTATGAAGGTGTGAAGGACCAGGCTGAGCTGGAAGAAACTGGAAAGCTGGAGGGTACAGGAGAAATACCAATTTCCACCTTCCTCACCACTTTCCTTTTTTTCCTCCTCAGTGCCTGACCATCACCATAATCCTAACATCAAAATCACAGAATCAGAGAATCCTTTAGGCTGGAAAATATCTCCAAGACCACCCTGTGCCTGATCCCTGCCTTGTCACCAGCCCTGTGTGCCAGGTCCAACCCTTCCTTAGACACCTCCAGGGATGGGCACTCCAATCCTCCCTGGGCAGTTCCAATCCCTGATCCCCCTTTCCATGGGGAAATTCCTGCTGCTGTCCCCCCTGAGCCTCCCCTGGCCCAGCCTGAGGCCGTTCCCTCTCCTCTTGTCCCTGTTCCCTGGAGCAGAGCCCAAATCCCCCCGGCTGTCCCCTCCTGCCAGGGACTTGTGCAGAGCCAGAAGGGCCCCCTGAGCCTCCTTTTCTCCAGGCTGAGCCCCTTTCCCAGCTCCCTCAGCCCCTCCTGGGGCTCCAGTCCCTTCCCAGCTCCGTTCCCTTCTCTGGGCACGCTGCAGCCCCTCAATTCCCTGTGCTGAGGGGCCTTTCCCAGTTTTCCAGCCCCTCTACCCAAGCCTTGAGTGTCCCATGGGATTGTTGGGTTCTCATCACTCTCCTTTTCCAAAATAAACCATTTTCTCTGTTCATGTAGTGTTTGCTGCTTGTGCAACATCTCTCTAACCTCTTCAGCCTGATGTGGAACATAAGAAACAGCAAATAACACAAATATGGCCAATATATGTCTTGAACCATTTTCATCTCAACCTAAAGATGGACAACCCACACCAGATATTCAACACTCAAGGCAGGCCATTACAGTATGGTTTTGAATTTATTTTTGTTTTCTGGGCTCAGTTTATTTGTTTGTTTGGTTTATATGTGTCTGTTTTGTTTTCTTTTCCCCTTGCCTTCCCTTGCCTTCCCTTGCCTTTTCTTGTCTTTCTGTTGTTGAGGGATTTTTGCTTTTTTTTCCCCTTTTGTTTAACATGACAAATGTAATTTTGAAGTCAAATTCTTTCAGAAACCATGGCCATACCAGTAGAAAGGGATATGCAGGGAAGGGTGTTTGTTCTGTTTTGTTATGTTCAAAAACACAGATGATGCTGTTTTCCCAGCCATTTCTATGCTCACTGTCCAGAAATTATAAACACATGACAAGGACTTATATCCAAAAGACAGCAATCAGAACAGAAATCTTCTAGATAACCAGTTCCAAAGCTCTTTCACCTGAAAATGGGAGTCATCTACTATTGAAATAAGTAAGTAAAATCTGAGCCTAACTTTCAGGTCCTTGTGGCTGATATTCAAAACAGAGAGCTGTGGACAGAAAGGAGGAGAAATCCTGTATAATGTGCAATTCTGACCTGCAATCATTTGGAGACAATAAATGTGGACTCCCACTGTGATGTTTTTAGGGAGATGCATCTTTTGGACAGGAAAAATAAAATCTTTAAGAGCCACCTTTGAGTGATATAACTAATCCCTGTATCATGCTGGATTGAGCTGAGTGTAAGTGCTGTGCTGGCAGCACTCTGATTTCATTGCCTCTGCTCTCACCTGTCTAACAGATGTCATTTTCTGTCAGCAGGTTACTTTTCCACATCCTTGGGCCTATTTACTGGTGCCAATTCACACGTTGCCACTGGGCAAGGCAATTCACAAACATTTGGTGAGCTTTCATTGATGGGCTGCTGGAGCTCTGGTTTCTCAGTCACTAGAGCTTCATATTGGTTCAGATGGGACTTGGCCAGATGTGTAATGGCTCTGAGACTTAAAAGAATACTAATTTTCAAAATAAAAGCATTAAAGAGCAGACAGGAAAGGGGAAAGTCTGTATGCCTCCAAGTTTTTTTTTTTCCATATGGAGTTTCATCATTCTGACTAGAAAATTAGTAATTATTGCTTTTGGTGTGTTCTGGGAATATGAATGTCAGCATACATTCAGGAGCCAATATTATTCATATTTATTTTACACTCACACAAAATGTTTTTGTCATTTCTCAGGAAGCAAATATATTTGATGTGTGACTCATTTCTGGGGGCTACTGACTACAGCAATGCTTTGTGGAGACATTAAACTTTTCTTTGTTCAGTTCACCCAATGCTCAGCTGCTCACCTATTGGCAAAACCTGAACTTAATAGCCCCAAACTGCTGTAATATCTCTTCCCTGACTGCCAATTTGTCACAGGATGGATTTTTCCTGCAGGCATCTCTCCTCAGTGGCATTCTGCTAAGCTTTGAGCATGAGGGTTGTGTTGGATCCTCTTCACAGGGACCAGAAAATCTGAGGCTGCACTCTCACAGCGAGAGAAAATGGTTTATTCATTTCTGGGCTGATTTTGTATGACACGTGCCATGGATTGACTTGCTTTAATTGTTTATTGTGGGTGGGGGGATAGGTTTATTCTCCATCCCATGGCGATCCTTACCAAAGTCATTCCACTGGCAAAACTTCAAGACAGAAAAATAAATAAATGATCCCTTTCCCAATTTCCTCTGAGGCACATATCTTCTATTGACATTTTCTTGGTGTTTTTCACATGCTTCCCTAATATCTGGGTTTTCAGGGACTCACTGAACCTTTCAGTCTGTCATGACATCCTTCTTTAGTCCTTGACCCATATTCAGCTCGTGCTATAAGGGCTTTATTCAACACCTCCTTTTCTTTTCCTCTCTCCTTTCTGCAGAGTTTGGTCCTTTCTAATTTTTTGGGGCATGTTTTTGCATTGAATACAACCATAAATTATTAATTGAACACTAATTACAAATCTTTTATGCCTTGAAATTATTTATGCGGGTATGAAGAAGCCTAGAACAGTCATGGTTGTTGCAATGTCTCCTCCCTTCTACATCTCCTATCATGGAGCTCTTCAAAGCATGTCTGTAACAGTATAAATCACAAAAAAAAAAGAGTAATGTGCAATGGAGAAGTTGAAAAACAGAGAGAAAGCTGAGTTTCAGAGCTTTTTTTGTTGTTTTGGGATTCTTTTGTTTTTGTTTTGCATTTGCTGTTGTTTTGGTGATTTTGGTTGGGTGTTTTTGTTACTTGTTTGTTTTGCTTTTTGTTTGGATTTTTGTTTGGCTTGTTTGCGTTTCTGGTTTTTTTGGTGGTTTTTTTTTTTTTTTTGGTTTGTTCACAGTCCCTGGCTCAATTTCTGAGGATTTACATCATCATGGGAAGATTGCCCTGTTTAGGGAGATATTCCTAAATTATAGCTTCAGTATGATCATCACAGTGAGGAAGAAGAAACAGTACTAGAGAAATTTGGCCTAAAATTACCAGTTATGAGTCTTACTTTTTGTCCTGGTTCTGGTCAGTTATAAGCTTCAATATTTGCAGTTTCCTCCAGTTTGGACATCTGAGTGATTTCCCTCTGTACACTGGTGGAGGCACAGACAAACCTACCTGTATTTGGTCACGTAATTTTCAAATTGTTTAATTTATTTCATTTTGCTACTGTAGTGCACTCTGATTACTACTTCTGTTTGCAGCCACTCCAAAAAAATCAATTATGATTTTTAAAAAAACCAATTATGATTTTTAAAAAAACACATTTGTTCCCACTGGCAGAATGCTTTTCTTCTCCACATCCAGGACTGTCCTCCAACTTACTTTCTGTCTACAAAAGCAATTGTATGTCTTTAATATTATTGAAATATTTGGCATATTTTCTTCCAAGATTTTGGTCAGGTTATGTGATAATGCTCATTTGCCTACATCCAAAGAGAAACTTGGTCAGGAGGAGAAGCTCACATTCACCAAATCCATGTTGGATTCAACATGATGTATTTTCATCAGTAAATACTTTTGAGAAAGCATTAAACAGTAATTTCTACAATTACAACAAGCAGTAAACAAGTCTTGTCCAAATCTCATAATATTCAGATCTGATCAAACAGATTGTCAAGATTTTTTTTTTCCCCTACTCAATTCAGGAAACCACAACAAATTTTGAGACAACTTCCCCAAATCAGCAATATCTATGTTTGGAAACACACAACTTACAGTGAATTTTTAAATTTCAGACTTGTTTGAACAAAATAGAGTATAATTCCATTTTCTTATCATGAAAACATTGATATATGCCAGTTTAATCCATTTCATAACAAAAAATAAACAAGATGCATTTTTGAGTGTCTTAGAGAAAATAAAATATCTCCAGTGACACAATATATTTGATTATATCCCTGGTTTTTTTTACTTTCATTACAGAAACACAACTTTGGACTCTCAGGTAGAAGAAACCCCCTTAACTGCACTCAGGTTTTTATATTAAAGAATAGTCTGACTATACATTCTGAATATTGTTCTCATTGTAAATTATGTGACAGCATTGTCCAAAGCCAAAGGAATTTCCAGAATTTCAGAAGTTTCAGGAGACTTTATCACATTCTCACTTTGCTAATTGTAAATTTCTGAATTGGAGTCGGGCTTGTGAGAAGGGTGAGGAAAAGGTGTGAAGACTTTGAGGAAGGGGCAAGAACTTTTCAATAAAATGTGTGAAACAAAATGTTAATATTGTTAAAATAAGATCCTTGACCCATTGGACTTGAATGATGAACAGCTTTCTCAGTTTACAGACTTATTTCAAATTGTAAACCACATGTGGAACAATCAGGAATTGAATTCCTTTCATTAATATTTCATTAAAAATTAAATGCAGTAAAGACATTTAGACCTTTGGATATTTTTTGATGACAATTTAAAATAAACATTTTAAATCCCTGCACCAACATATCTAAAAGTTAAAAGCCTACTGCCACACACTGCCTCTGTTACATAAATCCTGATGCTGCACCCTGTATAGAGCTATTCACAGCAGTGGTTTAATAATGATCTATTAAACATTTCCATCTAAGCAAGTGTTAGAAACATACTTAAGATAGCACATGAAATACCCTACACACTTAATATAATGAGTGTTTATACTCATAATATATGATTTAATATAATGAAGTTAAAACCAGCTGTTGTACTGAACCATAAAAAACAAAATTACGTTTGTAATCACTGAATGCAGGTGATCATACACATTCTCTTCTCCTAAACACTTGAAATATGTTAAGATAAGACTGTGCAGAATTTCATAGTCTAAATAACATGACATAAGCTATTTATGCCTTCAAGTCAATCTGACACGAGTATTAGAGAAACAGTGATTTGCATCTGCTGTGGCATTTTGAAATGCCTAAAAACTCACAGACCAAGAGTACTTTGTACCATCGCCAATTATTTTTATGGAAATACTGCCTGAAAATTTCAGTTCTGTTCCCTGACAACAAACTGTAGTAGTTATAAGCAGAAAAGCAGGTCATTTGGTCAAGTTCTTCCCCATTCACCCTTTTCATCATTCTCTGTTGCAGATATGCCACAGCTGTGTCTGCTTGTTGAAGAACGATTTTCAGCCAAGAGCTCCTCGTGTTTTCTGCCTCTCTGAGAAACCCACAGCAGCATTAACCAAAGCTTCATGCAAAACAAGCTGCTTCTGCAGTAGAAGATCATCATGACAGGCACAGCTGACACCTCTGAGGGACAGGATGGCATCCAGAGGGACCTGGGAGGGCATCCAGAGGGACCTGGGAGGGCACCCAAGGCTGCCCATGGGGATCTCAGGAGGTTCAACCCGGCCAGGGGCTGGTGCTGGTCCTGGCACAGGGTGCCCAGAGCAGCTGGGGCTGCCCCTGGATCCCTGGCAGTGCCCAAGGCCAGGCTGGACATTGGGGCTGGGAGCTCCTGGGACACTGGGAGGTGGCCCTGCTGTGGCTGGAAGTGGAATGAGATGAGATTCAAAGTCTCTTGCAACATAAACCCTTCTATGGCTCTGTGATTTTACTGTCTTTATTGAGGGATACCTAATAAAGCCTAATAAGCCTCATAGCTCCTTTTCTGTTCTCATATTCCCTATTTAATGATGCTTTAGCAAGAGCAGAACTCCTTTTTCAAGCACCTGGTACAGCTGCTGCATCCTCTACCACTTTCTAAGTGTCTGAGAAAAGTGCCTCTATTAACCAGCCAAAGCACACTGCAACAAGGCTAAATGCTCCTTCCAAACAAATAAATTTCCTCTTTTATTGATAATGAAAATATCTATTTTCCATTAGGATCTATTAGAAAACTTGTAAATGTACATACTTTAACATGGGGCTGGATGAATATCTGCTTTTGATCTCCTTTCAAACATCTGAAATGGTTGCATATACATTTATACATTTATGAAATATGTTTCCAAATGTAATCCATATTCCAGAATATTTATTTTAAATTGGACACCTAGATATAAGCTTGCCCACACAGACAAACACCTGCACACCGACATAAAATAATTTTATCTGAAGCAATGTGAGGGCCTTTAGCTTGGGATGTTTGTTTGTCTAAATGCTGGCAGAGCCACATGTGGCAAGCTTTTCATTCAGGACATAAAAGTGCATATTTCAATCATTTCAAGCTCCAGACAGCAAGGATAAATGACTTGAAAAACATGGGTTCTGAAATTCTTTTAATTGTCAGGGGAAAGACAGGGAGACATGAGTGTCTGGTGGCTAAACACTTTCTTCTGGCTTGCTGAAGCATGTAAATAAATATATGTAATTTTTTTATTTCTTTTTTAAAGATACAAAGGAATGAAAAATTACATTGAATGCCCCTTTCCAAAACCATAACAAGCATGAGAAGAAGGAGGACATTTTCAAAGCAGTGTGCAAGTCCTTCAGTGCAAAGCACTGACTTGTCTCAGCCTCCACACACAACTTTGAAAGACTTCCCAGAGGTTTTGTCTGTGTTTTCTCATTCCTAAAAGAAACCCAAAAACCCCCACTATGCTTTCATGGCTGAAATTAAAGAAAAAACAGCAAAGGCTGAAATAAAGTGGTCTGTGCAAAACAAGATGATGAGCAAAGTAGCTCTGGCTGGACAAACAGATTTGGCTGCAGTGAAGGAAAAAAAAAATACATACCTGGTGAATATTTAATTCCTGAGAGTAACCTGACCTCCTTCTAATCCAAGGTGACCAGCTGAATGGATGAGGGAGAGGCTGTGGATGATGTCTGTCTGGCCTTGAGGATTTCAGGAAGGACTTGGACATTGTGTCCCACAGCTTTTTCTTGGAGAAGCTGTCCATTCATGGTTTGGAAAGCTGTGCTCTTCCCTGGTTAAAACACTGCCTGGATGGATGGTCCCAAGGACCAGTGGTGAGTGGAATTCAGGTCACCAGTGGTGGTCCCTAGGACAGGGACATGTTGTATTTAATGTTTTTATTGGGGTTGGATGGATGGGATGAGGCCAATGGTGTGAGGTACAAGGCCACATCCCAGGTCCTGCCCTTGGCTCATAACACCCCCCTGCAGCTCCAGGCTGGGGGAAATGTTTCTGGCAAACTGAGAAAAGGCTCTGGGGGTGCTGGTGACAGCAGCTGGAGCAGGGCAGTGCTGCCACTGCTGAGGCCACACCTCGAGTGCCATGTCCAGCTCTGGGCCCCTCAGCACAGGGAATTGAGGGGCTGCAGCGTGCCCAGAGAAGGGAACGGAGCTGGGAAGGGACTGGAGCCCCAGGAGGGGCTGAGGGAGCTGGGAAAGGGGCTGAGCCTGGAGAAAAGGAGGCTCAGGGGGCCCTTCTGGCTCTGCACAAGTCCCTGGCAGGAGGGGACAGCCAGGGGGGTTCAGGCTCTGCCCCCAGGAACAGGGACAGAAGAGGGAACGGCCTCAGGCTGGGCCAGGGGAGGCTCAGGGTATCAGGAAACATTCCTTCAGTCACCTTCCAGCCTGGGAGGTGTTGGAATCCCTGTCCATGGATGGGTTTAAAAGCCATGTAGCTGAGGCATTTGGGGACAGGGGTTGGTGGTGGTGATGATGGGGCTGGAGTAATGGTTGGGCCCGATGGTCAGGCTCAATGGTCTTAGAGGTCATTTCCAACCTAAAACAATTTCTTGGTTCCATGATAAGCTGAAAAAATTTGGACTGAGTCTGTCATTAGCAGCTGCTCCAGAAGTTCCTGTGCTCTGCAGGACTGTGTTCTGTAGTTCTGTGTTCTGAGGACAATTTTACATGGAAGAAGAGGTGTTAGGAGGGGTTTTCCACTCATAACTGCTGAGCACAACCTTTCAAGGCACCAACGCAAGGAATGAACTCCAGGAACTCAAGGACTCTATGTAAGACCTATGTGGAGGTCTTCCAAATATCACAGAGTATTCCATCCTGTCTGTCATCAGCCCAGAAACTTCTCAGCATCAGAAATTTTATTGTTTTTCTGGCACAGAATGGCAATAACATTTCTGCAAGGAGTGTGATTTATTCCACTTCTGAGAAGAAGCAGGACCCTTGACCAAGTGCTGTCTGAACCAACATCTCCACTGCTTTTATTATCATTTTATTTCCTGCAAAATAAAGCAGGAAAGCTCTCAGGTTTAGTTTTAGAGGTAAATCTCTCACTGCACTATGATATTTATTGCCTAAATACAGAAAGAAAACTGCAGAAGGAATATAGTCCTCCTTGAATGGGTGAAAATTATTATTTTATAACTCTGAATCATCTTCAATTTAACTGTGAAATAATGCTTTTCTGCAACAGCTCTAAAACTGCTTTTCAAAAAGCAAGGTGTTTTTTTTTTCTTTTTAAAAATCCTAAATTTTATCTTGTTATCCTGCTCATAAGTGAAATTCTAGGGCACTACTCCAAAGTATTACATTATAATGTGAAAGTTTCATGGCATAAAATGGTTCTTCAGCAGGGATTTATATTTTTTAAATCTGTGGGACATAATGAAAATATTCTATATATTTGATAAAAACACAGTAAACCTTATTAAAAAGAAGGAAGAAAAAAACCCCAAAGTGAAACAAACCTGCCCTGGTTTTAGACATTTTCTTCTGTTCTTATCTTGATCATAATTTACATTTTGCACACTTTAATTGTAGGTTCTGAGGGTGACTTGCTAATTATTCTTCTGAAATCCTTTTAAAATTTTATTTGTCTCAATTTCATGCATAACCTTGGTCTTCAGTGAAAAGCCATGCAAGATTGTATTAAATATCCAGAAATCCTTGTAAGCACAATTTTTAATGTCTTAACATCACAAAAGAGTTTTAGAATGATACTTCAGTCTCAAGCTGAAACTGTTAAGCAGTAGGTCACCCTTATTTTCAGTAGTCAAAAGGGGAAGAATAACGCCCTGATTCTGCAGTGAGCATTGGTTTCTGTGAAGTTGTATCTACCAGAAGAAGAAATAAAGCAGTGTGGATACTCTCCAGATGCTTTTTAAGCCAAAAGGGGTATTTTATTGACTGAATTCCTTTTCCTGTTATCACCATTTTGTTTAATTTTCTCTTATTTTGGTATTCTAAGAATTCATTGCCCACACTCCAACTGTGGTCATACTCATCAGAACAATGACCTGACATAAAATAATATGTAACATACTATATTATAATTTTAACAATTACCAGGATACATGCAACAGTTATACACATTTTTATTAGTGAATCACATTAATTTAGAATGGTTTATTCTGTTTATGCATCAACAGAGAGATCATACAACTCAGTTGCCATATTTTATACATGAACAGGTTTTCAACCTTCACAAAATGTTCAACAGCAACCTGATTCAAAGAAGGACAGCAGAGCAGTCCTCAGCTGAGAAATGAGACAGGATTCTGCTAATTTACTCATCCCAGAAAGCTTACCCTGCACAAGCAGTGCCATTTGAACAAATTGTGCTGCTTGTTTGTAAGGATCAGAAACCTGAACAAATGTAATAAAACTAAACCTGCACAGGGGTTGTAGAGCTAGACTTAAATGAACCTGTTGTCAAAGTCACTTCATCAAGAAGGTGAACATGGACTGTGAAAGAAAAAGTGTGTTATTTTCTAAGAAACGTTTTATTTTCTAAAAGAACTTTAACTTTCTGAAAACGAGAACTAATGTGTAGGAGCTTTATGCTGCCTTTGAGCTTCTTTGTATTCCGTAAAGTGACTCATAGGCTCAAAGAATGGTTTTTTTTTATGTGTGGAAGGGACATTTAAAGGCCATCATGCCCAACCCCTGCAATGAACAGGGACATCTTCAGCAAGGTCAGGGTGTTCACAGCCCTGTCCAACCTGACCCTGAAGGGATGATGCACCCACCACCTCCCTGAGGAGATTGTTCCAGTGTCTCACCACCCTCACCACAGGAAATTTCTTCCTTTCATCTAGTTTTAACTCTTCCTTCTTTCAATTTAAAAACAAGTACCTCTTGTCCTTTTCGTACAGGCCCTGATAAAAATTCTGTCCCCATCTTTCTTGTAAGCCCCTTTTAGGCAGTGGAAGGAGCTCTAAGGTCTCCCCAGAGCCTCCTTTTCTCCAGGCTGAACACCCCAAGCTCTCACAGCCTTTCAAGTAATTCATCAGTAGTTCAAAATCAGCTAAAATATCGTTCTGCAGAGAAAGTGGCAGAAGGTTTTATTCTATGAGGCATTAAAAAAGTCGTAAGGATGGTTTCCACAGCAACTCTGACATTATACACCAATATAATTTCCAGGCCTCCTGAATTTATTTATTTACTTGTGCCTGTAGCTTTGCCTCTGGCATAAACCTTTGCTACTGAGCTGAAGCTTATGATACATATCATGATTTTTTCCCCACTGCCAAATCTAGATCTGACCAGCTAGTTTAAAAGGGAGAATTCTCACAGCTGAAAGAAGAGGGGGGATAAAAAGAAAAAAAAAAAACCAACCCACAAAAAACTTACTGTCAAGCTTGCATCTACAAGGACATGGATGCAGAAGTGACTATCCACTTTTCAGAATATAGATTTTTAGCTTGCATGCCAGGCTTAGGAAGAATCCACAGTGGCTAGTTTAAACTTCAGGTACTGAATGGCTTGTTTTACATGTGAGTGAAAGTTGTTGCAAAAATGACTGCTTCAGGATTTGAATTGTTCTGGAATGCAGAAAATATAGAAACAGCAAAATATGGCCAAGAAGAAAGCTTGAGGAGAGCAGCTGCTGCAAATCGTGCTATGGTCTGAAGTGCCCAAGAAATAAATTCTGATTATTTGCTCTGTCTCCTGTAGAGATAAATCTGTTTGGGACTGAATGACGTAGAAATTATGGTAGAACTATGGTTTTTAGTGGAAGGATGATTTTTGTTTTCTCCTCAGTTGTTGAAGTGAAGAGGGAATGAGTCAAGGAGGAGCCATGGTTCCTCTGCATGGAGCTGTGTAAGGAAAACCTTGTTATAAAGTAAAAACAGAATGCAACTGCATGCTGAAACTAGAATTCCGCAGACATAAAGCTTAATTTTATTTTTCCCTATTTTTTAAAAATTATAATTACAGCAAAACAGGTCTTCATGCAGATGGAGAGAGACAATTCTCAATAGAATAAAGGGATCATAAAGAAGAAGGCCAAAACAAAAACAAAACCCTAGGCCTAGACTACATAAACTTTTCCAAAAAAATAGTTATTCTATTATTGTATTTTTATGTCTACCTACTTAATACTCTGTCTCTCTACTCTTTTATTTGTAAACTTCATCTTGAGTTACTGGCACAGTTCAGATGACACAAACCTCAGCATGTGCTTTTATCTTCAGCAGCAGGTTGCTGAAATTATTTGCATATATTCTAAAACACTGATTCTGATGGCCAAATAACACCAAACTTGTCTAAGGCCTGCCCTTCCATACTGCAAATACTCAGCTGTGACATGCTGGAAATTGGGAAATAAAGGTGGAAAATGTGAGGATGTGGTAGCCCAGATGAATCCAAAGAAACATATATGCGTATTTAGTATTTTTGACTTTGGAGAATAGGAAAAATCTCAACCAAAAGAACGTGAAATTAATATAGTCATGATTTTACTGAGGAGGAAGTTACCTGTGGAGGGTAAGATGAAATGGTGACCTGCCCTTTTTTTGAAGAGGTAGCAATGAGGATTAGTGCTTCAGTCACTGCTGTTCCCAATTTATCTTTTTATCTTCTGCCTTTTTCTTCTCTAAGAGCCCTGAAGTATGATGTATGTTTTAGACTTTACCCAGAGGACACATGTTGGTTTGCTTCTCATTTTCTTTCAGCTAAAAGAAAACTTTAATTGCTAAAAAACACAAAGCTATCTATTTATCTATTCATATGGTCTGTCAAAAGATTGGCTGTCACAACGTGAGGATTTTGTCCAAACTCATCCTTCAAAATTCACTGCACTTGCTTTCTTTAGAAGGGACAGTTTATTTGGGGAGGGTCCAATAAATTCCTCCTGAGTATTATGAAGACAACACATCCCAAAAATTTTGCTTCAAATTTCCATGGTAGTCAGACTTGCATGACTTCTGGTGGCACCAGCATTGCTGTGCAAAATCCTAAGGAAAGCAGATAAAGCATCCTCTTTGTCTTTTCATGTGGAATGCTCCTTAAATGTATCATGGTGATTCAGTGTTAGAAGCTCTGGCTGAAATAATCTCTCTTGGACACATGGTTATTCACAAATTATATTGAATTAAACCCTCTTTTCCCTCCCTCCTCCCCCCTGTAGCTGTTTGCTAACTTTAAACCTTTTCAAAGTTCTTTCTGCCTCTCAAAGTAGACTGAAGGAGTGCTCCAAATAAGGCTCTTGTAAAATAAAGGTGCACAAATCCAATTTTGCACTTCAGTATTCATTTTCCTGTTGTGAAATGTTAAGGTCAAAGCAAGGTCGGAATTGATTTTTAACATGTCAATGAAGATAAAGAATTTTAAATGCCTCTTTAGCTGTGTGTCAAATTTTGAAATATAGATTAGGCTCTTATAAATGCACATATCAGTATGTTTAAATAACAAATTGTTTTCAAGCATTCAGAATGAGGCTGAGTGTTAAGTAAGTACAGATTTAACTTCTTGATAAATGGTGACTTTCATGTAAATGACACAAAATGGTTTCAGCCTTACAGGGAGCTTTAGTCCTCAGGTAATATCTGCAAAAATATCAACAAAACTGAAAGAAGGCATGCTTTAGATAAAATTACTCCAAAACAAACTTCTCTCCCCTCTGCCCGAGTTCATGACCACAGGCCTGCTTGGATCAGTGGAGAATGGGGAAACACAGGAAGAATTAGGAAGAAATCTTACAAGAAGCAGGATCTAAAAATAATTATCTTAATTTTATAGAATGCTGTGGGCTGATGATGGTGAATGGCATCTGACACCAGTGACTGAAACAAAATACCTAAAATTAAAACACACATCAGCAAACTGGCTGAGAGTGGGGCTGGAAAAAAATGTGTGTTGGCTTTATTTTATTTTTTCTCTTAATGGCTGAAATTATTTTATATTCCTGCCTCAATATCAGTAGCATATGATTATTGTGTCTTGCTACAGATTTTTATTTTTTTTTCCTGGGAAAACTGCCCAATGTCTGTCACCATCTTCATCTGTCTGATGTTCCTAGTCACCTGTATAATTCCCTGGTTTTGGAGTTTCCTTGGCAGTACTGTGTATTTCTCGAAAACCAATACATCCCTCTCCCTTGGCACTGTACAAACATGATGGATTTTTGCCAGAATGAAGATGGAATTAAAACTGCCCGTACTGTTAGGCTGAAATGAACTGTAATCAGTGTAATTGCAGCAATTTTTGTGTGTTATTATTCCATATATTTGAAAAAAAATTATTGTAGTATCGCTATTTTGGGGGGGATTTTTTTGTTTGTTTTAATTGAAAGTAAGGTAGTGCAATCTTTTAATTTTTTGTAACAAACAAGAACTGAAAAATACCAGTATTTTCCAATACTGATCCTGGCTCTAATTCCTTATAAAGATCTGTGTGATTTTGATTGTGTAGTCTTCATTCCTAAGTGCCAAGGGCAAACTCTTTTTTTTTTTTTTTTAAAGATTAATTCAGCACTTCTGCCCCTGAAAAAGTATTCTTCTTTCCTTGCAAGAGAGTACAGGGAAAAGGAAAGTTGTGAGACATGGAACAGTAAAGAAAAGTACAATTTATTGATTAATATTGATATTTTTATTGACACTGATATCTCAAAAGTAACAAAAAGAGCTATAACCTATGTACAGAATAGACAGAAAAAAAGCTGTGGCATCAACTCTGTTAGGCTGGACGACATGTGCTAATAGATTATCTTATGCACATTCTAGGGAAAGATAAATTTTAAAATGGTTTCTTGGCAGAGGGATAAAAAGTGTCAAACCCCTGTTTGAAACCCCTAAAATCATGAAACTTTGTAATTAACATGAGAAGCTATGTAATTCCATTAAGAATTGCAGACTAGAGCAAGAAAAGGATTATGGTAAGTGGACAAAAACTGAGAAAATTGCAAAATTAAATGTCAAGGATGGATTACCTAATAATACATATTTATTGACAATTCCTGATAACAATTGAGTAAAGTTTCTTATTAGCTCAGACACTGTAACTGTGTGGAAAAGCTGAGAACCAGGAAATGAACTGCTGAGAGGTCAAAAGAGGAAGAAAATAATGCTGTTACATAGACATAGATGGATTCCTAACTAATAAATAAATATGGACAAATGCCAGGGCTGGCATTTGTGCTTACAGTGCTTATCATATCAGACACACCAGAGAGCATGGACTGAGTCCAGAAAAACACAGGGTATTATCTACATTTGTCTAATGTGAAGATAAAATAATATTTTCATTGTGTTGCCAATTATAAAACAAGTGCAATTCTCCCATTTTCCTTTTTTTTTCTTTTTTTCTTTTGAGATGTAGAAACATAGAGTCCCATACAAGTGAATTTCACAGAATCCCAGAATGGTTTGGGTTGGAAGGGACCTTAAAGCTCATCTTATTCCATTCCCTGCCATTCTTCTTTATTCTGTATGTCAAAATGTTAAAAAGTACAGAAAAATCAGATCTAGTAGACAGGGATGGGATGTCAAACTTTTACTAAAAATTCTGCACAATATCTATTGATGGAAATAAAAGCTTTGTCTCTGTAGTGTCTTTTTACCAGGCACTGTCACTGTATTTAAAAGCATTAATCCCAGAACTAAAACCTGAGATTTAAACACATTAAAAAAAACAAACCAAAAAACAAAAAACTAAACCAACAAAAAACCCATAAATGTACTTTGGATGAAGTCACACACCAGGATAAAAGGTTTTGTCCCCAGTGAAAAGAATAAAATAAAGCTAAAGTGCAGTTCTTATCAAAAAGTCATAAATTATCCTGAGAATAGTGACCTATTGAATACTCTGCTTGGATTACTTAAATAGGAATACTGTTAGGAAGCTGGGGCAAGGATGGTTTGCCATTCTGATCAGCTTCTTTTCAAAAGATCACATTTCTGGATATCATCCTCATACACAGAGAACAGGACTGCAAGGTTGATCAAAGGGATTTTTTGTTCATCAGTTTGTAATGTGAATTTTGGATAGAGCTACTCCACATTGCACAGAGTCCCATTGTAAAAACATACTTTATTTCCCTTTGAAATCCCATTTTTGATTCTTTACATGATTTCTGAAAATGGATTTGCCAGGCCCAGGTTGCTCAGCGTTCTTATTTTGCTATGAGTGACTTGAGAACAGACAAATGGAAAAATGGAGAACCTTTGTCTGAGAACTGGGGTCAATTGTTCCAAATTTGTGGCCACTGCCACAAAAAACACCCTTTCCCCCCACTAAGCTGTTATTATCATTACTTAATGGGACCAAATGCTATTGAATTAATTTGCCATATTTGAAAACACAAAGCCACTTACACATGTAGAAATAAGAGGATTTGGAAGGAATATTTATGCCTACATGGTAATCTCTTCTGTGGCTGGCTGTCTCATGGTAATCCAGATTTTATTTCCTTACAAAATCCTTCAGAGAAATATTTGACCATATAAAATCAAATAGTAACTGTGAATGCTTTTTAACAGTGGTGCTACTCATGAGAAATTTTGGTCTTAAGTATTCCACATATTTTGTTTTGGGGTGTCTCATGGGTGTCATAAGACATAAATTGGTGAATTAATAGAGAGAAGGTAAAAGGAGTTTTACAGGGATATTTTCTAGAGATGTGTTAGAATGATGAGAAAACAGAGAGATGTTCTTGACTTCTTGACACCGGAATAACTACTGTCAAAGATGGAGAGAAGAAAAAAAAAAAAAGGATAAAAGAAAAAGAGAAATAATGATTCACTTAGAACAAAAGGTCTAGAGAAAAATAAAAGTTTATAAATCAGTAAAGGGCAAAAGGAAAAGTTGGGGAGAAACAGCAAAACAGCCCTCCCTAAAAACAGTGGCCAAGTCACGCTTTGGCAGCTCTCTGCAGACCCTCAGCTGCCTGCCAGAGTGACAGAGCACTTAAAAGGGCCTCAGCTCCTTTCCTCATCTGCCCTTTCTCCACTTGCCCTCCACACTTCTGTCAAAAACCACTGAAGGTTTTCACATGACGATTTCCATGGCTGGTTTATGACGTCTCTAAGGTCTCTAAGGAGAGAGTTTAATTGATCTCAGCAAATGACCTCAGCACTTCCCACTGTGGAAAATATTTTCAGATTGCACTAATGTGTGCATCAATTTTTTTTTTAACATTTTTTTTCTGCCCTGCAAATCCACTTGGTAACAGGAAGCTCGCTGTTTGCTTTGTCATCTGAACTGCCATTTCCCATCATGTTAAAAAAAAACAAAAAAAACCAACAAAAAAAAATACAACTCAAATCCTTGCTCTTTGCCAGCAATCCCAGAGCCTGACAGACTGCAAATGAGCCCTCTGGCTTTCCAAGCACATCTGTTGCCTTTGTCTTGTTAAAACTGATTCCAATTCACTTGCATGCCTGTAAATTAACTAAAATGATAGTCCTAAGGACAACAATTTTAGCAGAGCCCAACAACCAGATATTATCAGTATGGTATAACTGTGTCATTTTCACCAGGGCTTTATCTCTTTCATAACCTGCATGTGTTGATCTAGAACAATCCACAAATTGCAGACATTTAATTGAAACAGTTGTACCATGCCTTGGCTCCTCAACATGTTTTCTACTGACCTTCCAAATAACAGGAAATAAAATAAGATTGAAGAAATTCTAGGTGCAACTAAATTGCCTGGCTTATTGTATTTATTTTTTATTGTTTACTTGTTTATTTGTGGAATTTTTTTTATGTTCTTGTTTTCTTTTGGTTTGTTTTATCATACCTCTTAGTATATGTCTATCACAATGGATTTTATTAGTTCAAACATTACTTTGATTTACTTTGGGTAATTTTATAGAATAACACTTTTACTCTGTGTTAATATAAGCTTTCTCTGAGCAGATTAGAAAAGGTTTGCCTGGGAATGAAACTGAAATATATCTAAACATGTACATATGCATAAACTTGCATAAACATTTGTATAACTGGCTGCTTTTGTGTTTGGCTTTGAAAATACGTTCAGCTTCAAGTGAAGTCATCAATAAACTCCATATATCCAAAAGTCTAACTTGAATTTAACATGAAAAGCAGTTGAGTGCAATCAAATACCTACTACTCATTCTACATAGAGCTGCTGCAAAAAGTAGCTGTTTCCAGAGAGGAGAATATACATTTAATTTGGATTTTGCTAGGAAACTGTCTAAGGGTTGTAGTAGAACAAGTTTTGTCAGTCTAAAATGATATCATTAAAAAAAATAGTGACCTAGGTACTGAGATTTCATTGTTTTCTGTAAAATGTGTTAGATTGTCTGCTCTAGAAAAATCTTAAACTGATGATTTCCAAAGCTCTACAATTTAAGTGCCTCTCTCTCTCTCTCTCTCTTTGATCATTATTTGAAGCTGACATTTCTCTGCATCAGGAAGAGTTGTGCTAGAATTACTTTTTCTAGAGATAAATGTGGTTTTTTTACTGGAAAAATGACCAAAAAAAATTTTTTATGGAAAAAATTTGCTGGAAATTACTAGACATTTTGCCTCACATTGTTGAGAACTTTATGGGATCATGAGGGGCATTTGTATGTCAATAATATTGGAAGCCACACAGACATTTGGGGGAAAAAATAGCTGAGCAAAAAACTCATGAAAATATGACCTGGAAACAGAGAAAGTTTTACTTGTTCCAAGCCTAGTGTCAACCTAACCTCATGAGAAATTGAGATATTCTAAAATGTTGATATCTCCAACTATTTTTCATTTTTACACCCAAACTGACTATAATAAGTTTCCTGTTCTACTTTTTTCTCCCTCTTCTTCTGACATCCCTGAATGCAAATTTTGTATAATCACAGCTAAAATCTTCAGTGACTCCTGTGGATAGTTTCTAAACCCTCTTTAATCCTCTTTTTTTTTGTCTTTTTTTTTTTTTTTTTTTTTTTTTTTTTTTTGTTCTTTACTCATCTGTCAAGGTTCAAAATATAATATCCTTCTCACACTCATGTCTATCCATATATGTGCTTTATAGTTACTGTAGTCATCTTATTTCACTAATATTTTCTTGTCTGTCCAACACAAAAATTCACCTTACCTACTCTACAGAGACTTTTATTACTTTTCAGAACCCATGATAAAAAAATACATCATGCAATTCATCCTGCCAACAACTGGCAATCTGTAAGTAAGTAATAATTCCAGTGTACACATCGTATTTCCCAGAAAGCTGATGCAGAAGAAAATGTTATAGGATGATTAGGAAGGTGATTGTTTTTTTTTTTTTCCTAGGGTAATTTAGTCAAGATAGTCAAAATAATGGATTATGAAAAAATTAAATTAAATAAAACCCTGGCTCATAAAATCCAAGATTGAATTTTACATGGACAGTTTTGAGCATGTATAAAAGTCTGAGAAGTCAAGCACACACCTACATGAGACAAATATCAAAGAGAAATAAATTTCATCAAATTCATGGCATTTCAAAAAGCAATTTTCACACCATCTTAGGAAAAAAAAAAATTAAGAGTAAAAAAAAAAAAAGGAAAACAGAAAAAACATAAAAAAGAAGATATGTAGACAGTGGCAAGGATTATGATTACAAGTGGTCAACTTTGAAAGAAAACCCAGAAATTGAAGTCTCAAAGTCCTTAGAAAGGGTAGCACACATTGTATTTCACACAGCAGAATAACAAAGAAATTTAACTTACATAACAATTGAGTAAATTGGAACATAAATGAGGTTAATTTTTAGGACAATATGAGTATGGCTTGTTAACCCTACTGGAATTAGTAGGAATTATTAACCTTGAAAAGGAAAATACGGAATGACCTATTTACTAAAGTAATAATGAGCAATTAGCAAATAAAAATTCTCTCCTCAGCTTTATCTTTCTTGACTGACTTAAACTTATTAGACCAGGAAATGTCTTCATCTTCTTCTGCAGCTAAGGGCTGAGTCCTACACCACACAAACATGCTGAATAATGCATAAGTCCTTGGTCATCTTGGGTCAATAAAACTGTTTTGAGGTTGGAATAGTATTTACTGTGAGAATTGGACCATTTGCAATATACACAACTGGGGACCTTGTTTTAGTCTGAATTTTAAAGTAAAGCTTTTGTTGTAAGGTGAAGCATAGGCCTACACTGTGCCCTAGAGAATTTAATATAGAAGTATTAATATTTATCTAGTCCTGCTAATATTGTCCTAAAAATTAAACGCACCCTCTGGAATAAAGCTATTTCAGGATTCACTAGAGTGCTCAGAAATTCCTTTTATCTTATCTCACTTGTCCCTGAGAGAAAGTTATGCATAGTTAAAATATTGACAAGGCATGAGGCTCTCAAATATGCATTTCTTTTAATATCATAAGTGCCACTCATACCTATGGTGTAATATTGATATCCTGTGTATGATTCTGTAAAGATTAGTTTTACATGAATGTAAACCTACAGCAGGATTCAGGCACTGACACTGCAATAACCTGAATTTAAAATGAAACAAGAAAGAAAGGCAATTTTGGAAACCATCAGAAAAGTTAAAAAAAAAAAAAACAAAAACCAAACCCGAGCACACTTGAGTGGACAACATGAACCTGCCATGGAAATATGAATGTACATAAAGGATTCTCTGCTCCCCTCCTCCACTGCCAGCTCTGCTGCTGTTGATCCAATTCATTCATTTTCACCTCCTCTTTTCAAGTGCCAGCAGTACACATTTAAAGCAACCCTAACAATTAAATTCTGCTTAGTTCACATAGTGACAGCACATAAGCATTTAGAAGGTTGTTTGTGTACATTGGTCTCTATAATAATTCTTGGGGTTTTTTGCAATAATAGTCTTTTTTTTTTTTTTTTCCAGTTGCTGTAATATTTACAGATAAAATTTATAGACTGCTCCATTGAACCAAAGTGAAATGACTGCTTTGCTTTGTGGAGTAATGAGAAGCACAGCCAAAATCAGTGGTAAGATGGTAGAATTTAACATGGTGTATTTCCTCAGTGCAAAATATCAAATAGACTAAGCCATCAGTGAAAATGCCATCGGCTTAAATCCTTTATGTAAACAATTTCTTTGCAGGAGTAATGAAGGAATGAAAAACACCTTGAATATTTGTAATTTTGCCATTGCATACCACTGTGAACCTAAGTCCATCAATTGAAGCAGCAAGAAACGTATTTTGCTATTCTAATAGAAATTACTCTTTTGTTTTAAAGTAAAAACTTGGTTTTGTACCTTTGAATATCAAGTTGCTGCAGAAAAAGAGATTTTTTAAAAATACTTATCAGAAATATTGAAGAACGATAGCTCTGCTCAAAGAAATTTGTTGTTGATGAGGAATATTTTTTTTTTTTATTTTGGTTTAACTGAAAAATCTGACATTTCAGGGCAGGTAATTCTTATAATGATTAGTATTAATGATATGACTCTTTCTTCTGCCAACCTGGCATAATCTTCTGCTTATGCTTCTGGGCTACATATGGTCTGTCCAAGCTCAGTTATAAAACATATATACTTTCCAATTTCTTATTTGAGAGAGAAAACTTGCACTTTAATTTTGCATACTGTTCTTTTTCCTTTTTTTCCCGCAGCTACAATACAAATATTTACTCTTTGGAAGAAAACAAAATAACCTGTATGCTTACACACATTGAAAATTAATGACATTGTAAAGTGGCAACCAATAGCTGGTAAAATATGGGTGTGATGAAAATGGTGTGAGATGTAGAAAAGGAGTCTAGAAGCTTTTAAAAGCTGTTGAAGCAGTCAGTTCCTCAGTATATTTCCAGCCCCAAGCAGTGAAATCACAGGTCACAGTGTGTTACCATTTACTCACTCACCAAACTCATCACTGCTGAGAGAACACTGGAGTGTTTAAGGAAATCAAGCAAAACCTTGAAGTCCAAGCTATGATTTTACAAAGTACGAGAGGCAGACAGTGGAACAGGAATCTCCTGCATCTGATGCTTTGCACTAATTGCACTTTCCCTTTTAAAGTGATACTCAAAGCAGGACAGCTCAATAACCTTCTCACACCTTCCCCTTGTAAATACCACGCATTGACACCGTGTCTGCTCACAGTCTGTCTTGCAGGAGGAGGTGGTGTGGAAAGAGAGATATGAAAGCAACTCCCCGAGAGCTGGGGAAGGTGTTAGCAAAAATAATTGCTTTTTTTTTTTTTTTTTAATTTCACCATCAAGACATTGAGAAATTATTATCAGCACTGACTTTCAACAAACTTATCCCCAAGCCCTTTACATAATATATTAATACTATATTTTAATGCAGCTATAAATATCTTCAGGGATGATCAGGAAGGAGAAATCATATTTCAAAAGCGAGTTGAGCAGCTCAGATCAGAGCTCTGAGGCTGCAATTGTCTATCCACAGTCCTTCCACATTTACCTGTTGCACGAAATAATGGACAGCTGTGTCTTAATATTTTTAGTGAGATGGATCAGGAGGTCTGGTTTCTTCAATCAGAATTTCTCAGCTCTAACAGAACATTTTTCCTTCTTCTTAAGGGGAAAAAATCACCTTGCTTTCTTGAAGTCTTTCTATTTGTGGTATACTCTGCAAAAATACCAAGGGTATGAAATTCCAACATATTAGCCATCAGAATATAGAAAGCAAAAGGCTGCAGTCTACATGAATCAGATCCAGTGCAACAGCACCAAAAAATAAAGCAAAAAAGCAAAAAAAAAAAAAGCAAAAAAAGGGTTAGAAACAGGCTATCCTACTCATCATCTCATCATTCCAACTCTAATAGCTTTGACGTCAAGAAAATGCTGTCAGCAAATATGTGTTTGCCAGGTATTGAAAGGGACAGGGGACAGCAATTTTCCTACAATGCACAGGAGAAAAATTTTCATATCATGGGGGACTCAAATGTGGAATAATCATGAAGTGACAGAGGGTTTTTGTTACTGCTTTGAGCTTAATGAGATCAAACCTTGTTGTTTGACTCAGAGAAGTCTGGGAAGTTACACAAACACACACCACTTTTATGGTCATTAAATACTGTAGCCTAGAGCTGCAGGTGATAAAACTGCTTCATAATTTTATTTTAACAAAAGTAGCAGGAAAGGTTAAAGGCAGCGTTTTGATTGTTAATAAGAGAAATATTCAGACAAGAAGCTGGTGCCTTGAAGTTAAGAAAAAAAGCAAATACATTTTTCCCATTGAACATCTAGATTACCTAGTACATCTAACACTCCTCCACCTAGAACTGATGGCATTCCACAATTATTAAAATTTCCTACACATTTAAAATTAATTCTTTTTCTTAAATTCAAAATTTTAAACTGCCTGTAAAATCTAAAGGTCAAGGAAACGCTGAATCCAAGGAAGGCTTTTTTGCTTTCTACTCAAATCCTTATGATACATGGCTTCATCTGAGGGTTCCCCTTCATTTCATGCACAGAAAAATGAGCAACTGCTCTCATTTATGGTGGAAAGAAGAATTGCTTTATTTTTTCCAAGTCTCTGGACTAGTTCTCTACCATCCTAGGCAATTAACTACCCCTAACAATCTTCATGATGGCCCTGTAAGTATTCCATCAAACATCATCTGGGCACGGTGGAAGAATCAGGGAGCTGCTGAAGTACATCCTTAATAAACTGTGTCCCTGCAAAGTTACTCAAGTGTTACTGTCAGCTGGGCTTCACGTCTTTCATCACCCTGATAATCAGCCGGCTGCTGAAGATCATATATAACACAGGCCTGCCATTTGCAGGGCTTCACTTGAAAGACTGATGCCCCCAACGACATAAATTGTGACCAGGATTCTCAGGCAGTGAGGCTCGCAGAGAAATATGTGCTGACATCACACTTCTGCTCTTTACTGTGGCCCTGACATTTGTGCCGTTTATTGCCAAGTGAGGGAAGAAGCGAAAATAAAGGGCTAATGAAAGATGCCATTTAACTTCCATGGGAGTTTAAGACATGAATTTAAATGTAAAAGAGATGTGCAGGAAATGCAGCACTGAACCACCCCAAAACTTCACATGTGAGAGGGTCCTGTAGAGATGGAGCCTTGAAATCCTCTGTCAAGTACATAAACACAAGAGATAACATAAACATGTTGAACATGTTCTGGCTGAACACAGGAACACAGACCAGTGTGGGCTCTGTGGAAACAGCCGAATTCCACAGATCAATAAGTAATTTTTTGTCAATTTTTTTTTTTTTCTCATATGCACAGAGAAAAGAAGCTTTTCTCATGAGTGAAGAAAATCTGGGTGAGGAGGAGACATCCAAAGAAAGTGACAATGGAAGAAATATTTTGGCCTTCAGCAAGGAATCTTGACTTCTGTAACAGAATGAAGATAAAAAAAATAAATTAAAATTATTTCAGTATTTAGGTTTGTAATTTTGGAATGTACAGTTGTCTAATCCCCAGATTTTTTTCTATAGAACACATTCTGATTTTCTGAAAATGGTGTACTAATAAAACAAAAAAACCCAAACAGCAAAAGGGGAACAGAACATAAAATCTCTTTCTTCCTGCCATGCTCCCCCACACACCACAGGTTGGTTTCTGAGACTCACATTACAAAGAAACAGTTTTCCTTAAACTGAAGAATGTCATGTTTATTGCACCCTTGAAACACTTTTCATAATGCCTGTATCTCACATCTTATCAGAGACATTTCCTGTGGTGTAGGATATGTGCTGCCTGACTGCCTCTCCCTCAGTCACTCAGAAATAAACTCCCAAATATCACACATAAAAAAGCTGACATGGTGGTGCTTAGTTTATCCAGGCACAGCCTTCACATCTTTTTTATTATACCAATACATTAAGAAATGTCAGAATTTCTTGTGTAGCCTTCTTGTGACATCTGTGAGTGGCTGTTCATGCAAACTGTAATAGATTTTGAAATTTCACACTAACTTCAGGTAATGCAGGTGTGGCTGCTGGGACCAGAATTTTCATTTTGAGAGATCAGCAAGTCACTTTCTTTTCCATGTGCATGTCTAAAAATCATGGCTAATTAGAGCTTTCTTTCAGTGTGCCACGCTCAAAGTTACACACTGAAAGATGGTTGCCTGCTCAGTATTTCTGTCACTCTAAACTTTTGGCTTCTATTAGCTAGATAAAGAAAAGATTAACAGTCTCTGCTACAGTTGTGAAGTGCTCTTCTGGTCTGGTAATAGCAATGTTGCAATAGATTTTTTTAAAGGCTTTTAATCATTCATCAGAAACTGGAATTTTCTTGTTAAATGGTAGAAAGCTCTCTTCATTAAGAAAAAAAATGCTTCAAGCAAAAGTGAAAAGGTTTTAAAATGGGAGTGTACATACATATATATTTATCACAGCGTAGAAGCTGAGAATACTAAGGTAAGAAACAACTATATCTGCATTGTCATAGGTGATCTACTGGATTAGAAATTATGTACAGAAACTGTGCTCAGAATTCATAGGAATAGATGGATTTCACCTGAGAGGGCTGAAAGAGCAAGGACAGTATGACACACCAAATACCATGCAATGACAAGAAGGTCCATGATAGCTGAAGGGAACATCTTTAAGGAGAGCAAGCACAAAAAGTCTTCAAAGCATGCCAACTATGTTTTGGGGTTTTTTTAATCCCTTCATGTGGAGGCTGGGGAACTGGCCAAATCAGAGATCCTGGCTCTCCTTGGAGGGTTTCTCCCTAGGCAAGGCACTTTGCTCTCAGAGAGAGAAAAGTGTCACTCCCAGAGGTCCTTGAGTTAGACATGTTAATTTGTTGCACCCCATTGGTTTCCCTCCCCATCAATCCACCCCGATGCATGTGTCCAAGTTACCCCCTCCCCTCTCCTTCCCTATAAATACCCCGTTTTTCCCCAGTTGGAGGAGCTGCTGTCAGTGGCTCCCTTCAGTGAGGGCACTGCTTTAATAAAGGCTACTGCTCTGTGGAATGCCATACAGAGCTCGAGTCTCTCTTCCTGCATTGCCTGCTGATCGCCACTGAGCAGAGACCACTCGCTGGGCAGAGGACGTGCCAGTGCTCCTGAGCAGTTCTTTTGGACGGCTTCTTCAGTGTAGTCGTGGCACCCCTGCCATCAACACCGCTGCGGCAAGTGGCGCCCAATGTGGGGCATCCGAAGAGCACCTGAAGAAGTGTCTGCCTGCAGTTTTAACTGCAGAGTGCTGCTGTTGGAGCTGCCACCCCCCGAGGAGAACCTCTGGTGTTCTAGCAGGAGGCGATCCGAAGGGCTGCGACCGGGACCCTTGCTGACTATCCGGGGCCAAGAAGACGAGCCCTTGAGGACCGGCCGCCAGGTGACCACCCGCCCACCAGCTTTTCGTTGGCCTCGTGGACATCGGCCGAAGAAAAAGAGTGAGTCACCCCATTAAGGGTTTTTGGGCCTTTCCTAGTTTAGTTTGCATTTTGCTGCTGGGTGGGGAGTGAGAAGGATGGGGAACCAGCTCTCCAGACCGAGACTGACCTCTCCTGAGAAGGACTTTTACGTCCAAGTTGTGGGTACCCTTAAAGCGGGAAATTTTAAGTTTTCTAAAGGGGAGTTAAAGAGGTTTATTCATTGGATTTTTAAGTACTTTAAAATAACTCCTGGTTCTGTTAAGTCGGGGAATTTTTGGGATAAGGTGGGGAAAAAGTTATATACTGCTCTAGCGAGGGGAGATTTATCAGTTGCCAAGTTTTTTCCTCTGTTTCAAACCATTATACTTTCTGTTGAGAAAGAGGGAAAAAGGGTTGATGAAGTTTTGGGTCCCCAGTTGAAATCCCCATCCCTGTTACCCTCTCCCAGTGTTCCTAAACCCTCTTCCCTACCCGAGGGACAGTTGGCGGGTGGACGTAGCCACCAGGCACAGGGTTGCTGCCATCTCCCTGACACCCCCCCATCACCTCTCTACCCTTGCCAAGACAGCACTGGCCATGCTGCTCTGGAGCTTTCCTCTACCCTCCTCCCTATGCCCTCATATCCCATTGTATCCCTGTTTCCTAACATTAGTAAAGATGGCACCGGCAATGTGGCCAGCCCCTCCATATTGTCACCTTCGCACCTTTTCCTGTCCTTGCACCTCAAAATGGCCACTTTCCTCTCTCTACCCCTTCTCTTTCTGTTGCGCCCTACTCCTCTTCCCCTCCCACCACATCACTGGGTGTAACTGCGTCGGGCCCCTCCTCTTCCATTGGGAAACCCCTCCCCGTCGTGGACCCCAGTCCCGCCCCTTCCAACCCGAGCTCCGCCCCCAATGACACCCCCACTCCCGAGTCCCACCATACTGGGACCGGAATTAGGAATGACAACAACTGGAAGGAAGCCATCTTGGCTTCCTCACCCAGTTGCAAGCAATCCAAGTCTAGGTATCGGAATCAGCCTCGCCCTGTCATTAAGCACTCTCCATCTCTGCAAGGAGATGAGAGCAGTCAGTCCATATATTCAGACTCTGAGTCTGAGGATAGCTGGGCTGAGGTGCAAAGAGGCTACATGGGCGAGACACTCAGCCCTGTCTCAAAAAATTTTAGCCTCTCCTGTGGTACATAAGAAGGACAGGGCAGAGGCACTCATTAATGTGTGGGAGTCCCTAGACTATAGGGAGTTGCAGGAACTTTGCAAGGCTGCAGAGGAGCATGGCCAGGGCTCTCATTTTTTCGAACATTTGCTGGAAGCCACCTTCACTGCCTCATGATACTAAAAATATCATGAACTGCCTTCTCTCCCCAGCAGAATACATGCTATGGGAAAGGCAGTGGAAAAAACATCAGATGCATATGCAAAGGATGCCAACAGACCAAATTTAACTGTGGAACAAATGGCAGGGGAAGGTGATTTCCAAAAGCCCTGAGATCAGGCCTGAGGTCTGCCCAAGGCAGTGTTACAGGACATTGCCAATGCTGCCAAGACATCTCTTTTTATCACTCCTGATGATAAGGTGTCCACGCAGAGCTTCACGAACATTAAACAAGGGGCAAGTGAATCCTTTATTGAGTTTGTGGATAAATTAAAATTGGCCATTGAAAAATAAATAGAGGGCTCCCCAGCACAAAAGGAATTACTGGCTAAGATGGTAATGGCCAATGCAAAATTCAGAATGCAAGGCAGTTTTGCGAGCCCTTCCACTTGACCCCGAAACAGCAATTGACCAAATGGTGGAAGCCTGCACCAAGCACTTCGCTGCCCCAACTGAACATACGGTGGCAATAGCGATAGTTAAGGGAGTGACAGAAGGAATGTCTGGCGCTTTTGCTGCAGATCCAAGCAAAAGCCGCTGCTTTAATTGCGGTCAGCTTGAACATTTTTTCAAAGACTTCCCAGACAGACATTGTGGTGAGCCTGAATATGTTTGTACAAGCTGTCCAGAGAGACATTACTCACAACCATCTACCCACCAATGGTTACCCAGACCACATTGGCGTTCGAGAAACTCCATGGAACAGCCCCGCACTTCGACATCAAATCAAAAGCCATGCCGCTGTGCTCCTCCTGCCAAGTCCACCATCCCACTTCCACAGGGACCACGACCTGAGACCCAGCAGGTGGATCAATCCAGATGGGAACCCGGAGCCAGTTGGTAACTAGGCTCTCCTTACAACTTAAGGGTATGTATAAGATCCCCACAGGAAAGCATGCACCACCAGGTGACCCCTCCAACATTCTAATACTTGGGGATCCAACGAACTCTCCAGGACAAATTCATACCATCCTGGAGGTTCAGACTGTGTACCCAGGAGACAACATCTTCGTCTCCTTAACATGTACAGACCCTCCTTATTTTTTTAAAAGAATGGACTCCAGTGGCACAAGACTTTTTACTACCTAATAACTGCCCAGAACAGGTTCCCCTCAATCCCACTGCCATGTGGACTCAGGTTGTGGGCTCAAACAAACCAATCATAGACTGCTGCCTGTTTTGTTATGGGGAGCGTATCCATCGTCCTGGCATGCTCGACACAGGGGCAGATGTTACCATCATTGCCCACTCCGAGTGGCCGGATAACTGGGAGTTGCAGCCTGTGGCAGGCATGATCTTGGGGATTGGAGGCATGACAGCTTCCATGTGAAGCAAACACAATGTCATCATCGAAGGACCCAAGGAGAAAATGGCGACCATCAGGCCATTTGTGGTAAGGGCACCAATCACCCTCTGGGGAAGGGATCTCCTGTCCCAATGGGGGGCTTCTCTACAAATTCCCGGCAGGGATTTTTAGTGGGGATCACTGAAGAGCACGCCAAGCCTACCATCCCTCAACTCACCTGGAAACAGCACCATCCAGTGTGGGTTGATCAATGGCCCCTCTCTGAGACAAAACTGCGCACACTAGAAGCCCTTATGGAGGAGCAGCTTGCCAAGGGCTGTCGCCCTGAAAACTCAACTTCTGAGCTTGCTGACATGGTTTTCTAAGGACTTTCCCAGGACAGTAACTGTAAACATGTGTACATTCTTTCTGTTACACGTCCTGTGATGGGCATCTCTCATGGCCAGTGCAGTGAGAAAGTGTTATCCTGACCATCCCATCCCTGGCCGTGGTCAGAAGCCTATAAATCCTGGGAGGAAAAATAAACTCGGCTCTTTCTCTCACCACACCTCGACCTGTGTCCGTGTGATCTATTCATTTTCAGCGGTAACAAAGGGCCACATCACTGAGTCCAATAGCCCTTGGAACTCCCCTGTCTTTGTCCTACGCAAACCAGGCAAGGACAGGTGGAGACTCCTCCACGACCTCCGAAAGATCAATGAGGTCATTGAGGATATGGGTCCCCTCCAGCCGGGTATGCCCTCCCCCTCTATGCTCCCTCAGGCCTGGAAGCTGGCCATCATAGACATTAAAGAGTGCTTTTTTTAACATCCCTCTCCACCCCCAAGATGCCCCCAGGTTTGCATTCTTGGTCCCCTCCCCAAACAGGCAGGCACCCTTAAAAAGGTACCATTGGCTTGTTCTCCCGCAAGGGATGAAGAATTCACCCACAATCTGCCAATGGTACATAGCCCACATCCTGTCCCCAGTGAGGGTGCTGTTCCTGGATGTAGTCATTCTCCACTACATGGATGACATCTTAGTTTGTGCCGCTGACGAAGACTATCTCCACCGGACTCTACAAAAAACTATCCAGACAATTGAGGATGCTGGGCTTGAGATACGTGAGGACAAGATCCAGCACACCTGCCCTTGGATCTACCTGGTACTCTGGATTCATGAGCGGACCATCGTGCCCCAGCAGCTGACCATCAGAGACGACCCCAAGACCCTGCGGGACTTACATCAGCTCTGTGAGTCCATCAACTGGGTACGTCCCACGACTGAAGTCCTTGCACCCCTCTTCAACCTGCTCTGTGGCAGTGAGGCCCTCGACTCACCACGCACCCTCACACCAGAGGCCCGGGAATCCATCACCAAGGTCCAGGAGGCCCTGTCTTCATGGCAAGCCCACCGATATGAGCCCAGCCTGCCCTTCCAACTGGTTATCCTGGGTAAGGCCCCGCACCTATATGCGCTCATTTTTCAATGGGACAAGGCATTGAAAGATCCACTTCTTATCATCGAGTGGATCTTTACACATAACCAACCTACCAAGACCATCACAACTCCACAGGAGATCAGGGCAGAACTCATTAAAAAAGCAAGAGTTCGTCCCCGCACTCTTGCAGCCTGTGAGTTCACATGCATATTCCTACCATTGAAAACTGGGGATTTGGAGCCTTTACTCCAAACCAATGAAAGCCTTCAGTTCACTCTCAATAGCTATTCACTCTCAATAGCTATTCAGGACAAATTTCTATACATCCACCTGGCCAGAAACTATTCAAAACTACATTTAATTTGGTCTCCAAATTATTACAGAGCAAAACACCACTCAAGGCTCTGACGGTTTTTACAGATGGCTCGGGGAAATCCCACAACTCAGTCATGACTTGGAAGGACCCCAGGACACAGAATTGGGAGTCTGATGTCCAAGTGGTTGAGGGATCATCACAAATTGCTGAATTGGCAGCCGTTGTCAGAGCTTTAGAGAAATTCTCTGAACCTTTTAACTTGGTCACAGATTCGGCTTATGTTGCTGGAATACCTATGAGAACCAAACATGCTTTCTTAAAGGAAGTTTCAAATCCAAAATTATACCAATTGCTTTCTGAGTTAATATATCTTATCTCCCACAGAAAGCAACTGTACTATGTTATGCATGTGAGGTCACACACTGACCTCCCTGGTGCCATCGCAAAAGGTAACAAGAGGGCAGACACGTTAGCCATGCCTGCTGGAGCAGCCATAGTCCCGGACATTTTCTCACAGGTGAAGTTGTCCCACCAATTCTACCATCAAAATGTGCCAGCATTAATTAGAATGTTCAAGCTACCCAGGGATCAGGCCAGGGCAATAGCTGCCACCTGTCCCAATTGTCAGTCTTTCCAGATTCCAACCATGACTTCCGGGGTTAATCCCTGAGGACTCAATAGCTGCCAGATATGGCAGACCGATGTGACTCACGTCCCGTCTTTTGGGAGACTAAAATATGTCCACATCTCAGTGGACGCATTCTCTGGTGCAGCGTTTGCTTCATCACACGCAGGAGAAAATGCCAAACGCACCACCCAACATTTCTTCCTTGCGTTTGCTACCCTGGGAGTCCCAGAACAAATTAAAACAGATAATGGACCCACTTATACGACTCACAAATTGAGAGACTTCTTCAGTCAGTGGGGGGTAAAGCATACCACGGGCATACCTCACTCTCCTATAGGGCAATCAATTGTGGAAAGGACACACCAAAATCTGAAAAGAGTCCTTGATCAGCAATGGGGAGGAACAGAGATCATTCCTCCCATTGAGAGGCTCTGTAAGGCTCAATATGTCATGAATTTTCTAAATTGTTCAACCACAGAGCCTGACCCCCCCGTAATGTGGCACTTCTCTAATTCGACCTATGCCAAACTTACAGAGAAGCCACCGGTGCTGATCAAGGATCCTGAATCACAATGGACATCAGGACCTTTTCCATTGATTACCTGGAGAAGAGGGTATGTTTGTGTGTCCACACCATCTGGTCCTAGGTGGCTCCCAGGGAAAAATATCAAACCATATTTAGATCATGAAAACCCTGCACCAGACACAGACATCACAAAATCTCCTGAGACCCACACAGGTCCAGAAAAGCAACAAACAACAAACCGCAGCCTGGAGACAGAGACATCGCTGGAGTCCACCGAACCGACCTACCACCAGACCACCAACCAGACAGAAGCCAAACCGTCCTGCTACCAGGGCCACTACCAGACACGAGCCAACCTCCAGCCAGACTACGTGAAGATGCACAAGATCCTTTAACTCCCTTCCCCTTCCTCTTCCCTCTCTCCCTTCCCCTTCTTACCCTCATTACCTAACCCTAATTGCTAATTTGCACAAAGATGCATCTTAATGCTGCTACTGCTGGTGCCTTGGCCATGCGTCCCCCTCTACGCAAAATGGCCCCACCAGCAACCAACTACCTCATCCCCAATACCCGTTCCTCATTTATATATATTTTATTTTTTTTTAAAGGGGGGGAGAGACAGGAGTAGAAAGGGGGAGGAGGAAAAATAACATCTTTCCTTGCTCAGCCCTAATCTGTTTACATTCATTTACAGACCATGGAATACAAAACCATCCTTCTGTTCCTGACCATCTGGATGCTCCTGACAACATCAGCCGTGGATGCCTGGCTAGTAGCACAGCCCCAGGAGAATGTGTGGATCACCCTTGCAAAGACGCTCCAACAAGAACACATGTGCTTGTCCATGGGCCAAGCACCAACCCTCTGTCATCCTGCCTGGTAGGGATTCCTTTGAAACCCCATGAATACCCTTTCACAGGGAAAGAACCCAACCCGGTGGACATTTGGGACGAGTGGACAAGGATCTTGCCCCATGCACCAGAGGAACCCCAAGAATTGGAGCTTTTGGGGTCCTCCAAGGCTATTGTATAAATTTTGACTATCGCCCAGTAGTCAATGCATGGCCTGCCTCAAAATACCAAAGGGCAATTAAATCAAAGAAAAATGTGACTCCCAACAGTAAAACTTACAATCAATCCAAATGGTGCAATTACATCAGCAGCACACGATCCGCCTCCTCTCACTATCCCAGAGTGCTGCTCCAGGGAGTGTTCTTGATCTGTGGGGATAGAGTGTGGGCAGGAATCCCTTCCCGACTCCACGGAGGTCCTTGCACACTTGGACGGCTTACCATCCTCACTCCAAATTCAACTCTGATGTACGATTGGCAAAGAAAGAATGAATTGGCCCACCAAAAGAGAGATCTCACCCAATTAGATGAAAATTGCGATAGCCAAATTGAAGATTGATCATACACGAAGAAGGTAGTGATGTCAGCATTTTTGCCGTGGGTAGCTGCTGCTAAAGCCCTCGGTGAGCTTTCTCACCTGGAGTGTTGGCTTGGTAAGCAGGCCAACCGGACCTCCTCTGTCTTGAGCGACTTCTTGGCGGATGAAGAGACTGTTAGGTGTGCTACACTACAAAACCAAGCTTCCATAGACTTTCTGCTCCTTGCCCATGGACACAGCTGTGAGGAGTTTGACAGGCTGTGCTGCTTTAACCTCTCCAACCATGGCGAAAGCATCCATGCACACACCCAGAAGATCAGCAACATGGTCCAGGAACTCAAAAGAGAAAAGGAGCCCCAGTGGTTCAGGACCTTCATAGGGTTTAATATGACAAATGGTAGCACATAGTACAGGGTAGCTTTGAAAACTCTACTGCTAACCTTGAATTTCAACAAACAGAAGTGCAGTTTTACATCTGAGGCAGAATGACTTTGTGAAGGGATCAGAGGGTCCAAGTAGGTAAGGGACAGGCTGACTGGTTTGGATGGATGCTGTAATGAAAAGGACTAGGAGGCTAGGTGGTGAATGGGTTGAAAATGAGTGAAAAACAGGTTTTCCTATAGAATAAGGAAAACCCCATAGCCAGCAGGTCAGGGGAAGGCATTATCCACCTCGGGACTGCAGCAATGGGGCCATAACTGCAACACTCTGCTCAGTTTGTGAGACATTTTGAGAGCAGTGATGGATTTGCTCAGCAGTGGGTTAACAAAACGGTTAGGGACAGAGACCTGACCTATGAGGATAAGTTAAAAGAGCTGGTAAATGTCTGGTTTATTCTGAGACAGTGCAGGCTAGCAGTAAAATGATCTGGCAGGCACCCACAACTAAACATGGGATGATGATGAAGATACACTTTTCTGGGTAGTGCCACACAATAAAAATAGTGGTGGTAACAACATGTTGTAGCTTAGGAGGTTCAAAGCAGACATAAAAACCTTTAGGAGTGAGGGGAGTGCACTAATAGGAGAGTTTAGCAGGAGAAGTTGTGAAATCATAAAAATCACCAAGTCATAGAATGATTGAGTTGGACAAGACCTTTAAGATCTTTGAGTCCGACCACAAACCTCATGTCCCTCAGTGGAGCTTCCCAGGATTTAGATGGACAACCATGAATACAAACATAGAAACAGTCCAAGATTTGAAAAGGAGCCTTCAAAGCTGCTCCCCAGACGCCCCTCCCCAGCAATCTCTCCTGTTGTTTCCCTCCATAAAGCAGTCTGTTCCTTTTGGAATGGTGTGTCTGTATTCTCTAACACCTTGTCAGCCAATTGTGCACTCGGTGAAATTTCAAGGTGCAGCATACAATAGAAGGTTCTGCCTTTTTCTCTGTTATTCTTTTCTCTCATAACTCCTATAATTTTATCTTTTTCACTAATTTGCCTCTACTGACCTGAGGTTTTCACAGTCTATCACTTTACGTGCATCTGCATTTTATTTCATCTTCATCTTAGTTATCAGATGCTCAAAACCAAAGACCTGCTGGAGCTCTTTGCAAATGTCTCTTTACTAAACAAAATGACTTACTCATTCAAAAAAGGCATGAGTGTCTACATGACCAGGCAGTACACCATAAATGCTGTTTCATTTTAATATGAATCTCTTTTTTGAAATTCAAATCTATTTTCATTTTTCTTAAAGAAGTCATTGTTTCTCCAGGTGAAAATCTTCCCCTTCTGTGATCCTGTAATTCTGATTCTAAACAATGGTGGGTTACCTTTTTCAAAAGGTTTTGACAAAGATTGTAAGCTGAAAAAATTTTGAAAATGGTAAGTATATTTAGATCAGCTGGATATTCTCCTCGTCAAAACTCTCACTATTAGCCCAAAGAACTCCATAAGGTTTCCAAAACACAAAAGCAGACAAAATGACAGCACTTTTGTTTTGGGAATAACATTCCTGTAACTATGAGTTAAAGACCATTTTTGGTGTAGGATTTTGGGGTATTTTTACTAATAATTCTCAAACGGAATATTCTTTTGTTTTGTTAGAATTGTCTGTATCACAGTCCAGCACTGTGCAGTCATGTCCTGGGAGCAAGGCAGGGGCAGCGGCAGAGCCCCCGCAGCGCCCGCAGCGCCCGCCTCAAGAGCGAGCGGCTTTTCCTGCGGGGAAGCGGCTGCCCAGGAGAAGAGCCGGCTCCCACGGAGGCTTGGGCTGCCAGAGGGCTGGGCCTGGCACGGAGCCGCTCTTGGGGGCATGGCTCGGCTTCATGGTACTCCACCCAAACCTTTCGAGGAACAGGCAAGGAGAGTCCCTCTAAATCCCCCAGTCTTTGCTGCCTAGCCTCTTCTTCTTCATCCAGGATTCTTGCTTCATGCCAGTCGTCAACCTTCCGCTGCCAGGCCTTGAGCCGGCTACTGAGGTCGCTGCTGTATTCCATGTCATCCTGCTCCAGCTCTTCATCACTATCATCATCCCAGCTGGACCTGGAGGATTTTCTCTTTGCTTTCCCTCCGGTCACCTCCAGGCCAATGCACTCCTGCCTGGCTGAGGCTTCTCTGTAACTCCTGGCTGCTTCCTGGGACAGCTCTTGTTTGTGGCCAGCATCCCAGTCAGAGAGCGCCCAGCGGCTCGTGCCTTCTCCTGGGGACAACCGCTTCTCAGATTTTTCCCAGTGTGGGAATTTCAGGCAGCGACCTTTCTCTCCCTGGGGCACCCCTTGCTCCCTGTATTCCTCCCAGTCAGGGACATCCCAGTTGCTCCTGGATTCTTCTTGGTCCAGCCTTTTCTCAAGGCCTTCATCCCAATCAGAGAGCTCCTGGGAGCTACGGCCATCTCCTGGGGACAGCTGTGGCTCAGCATGAGCTTCCCCTGGAGTCCCTTGCTGGAATTTGTTCTCCTCCTCTTGGGAGAACTCTGGCTCTTCCCCAATGTAGAAACTTACAAAGAGACGGTCTCCATCCAAGGCTCCTCTCCTCCCTCTCCTTGCCCTCTCAGCCTCCTCCTGCTGCTCCTTCAAAGCCTGGACTCTCTGTGAGGGCCTGGGGCGCTGGGAGTTGGGCTTTGCCTTCTCCTCCTCCATGTCTGCAGTCCTCTGGCACACACAGGTACCTGGACACAGCCACTCTCCCGGGACTGGCCAGCCCAGGCTCCACAAGCCCTTTATATACCCCCCAACTGGGGTGAGGCTCTGCCATGTCACAATGGACTTTGGGCATCACAAGGTCCCGTGTCACCGAGGACCCTGACGCACCGTGCCTGTGTCACAAAGGCCACCCGTGTACCCTGTGCCTATGTCACAAAGGCCACCCCGGCACCCCGTGCCTGTGTCACAAAGGCCACCCTGACGCACCGTGCCTGTGTCACAAAGGCCATCCCCGTACCCTGTGCCTATGTCACAAAGACCACCCTGGCACCCTATGCCTGTGTCACAAAGGGCACCCCGACACCCCTTCAACAGCCCAAGGCACCGGGAGCGGCCTGGAGCAGCCCCGGCCTTGGGGGATTGCTGCCCCTTGTTCTGAGCCGCTCCTTCAAATGATCAGGAGTGGCTGGAGCCGAGTGAAGGTGCAAAAGGAGACCGTGTGTGTCTTTGTTTGAAAGACAGGGGTCTGCTAACTAAGGCAGGAGCCTCCTTTGCAATGGAAAATGCAACCCCCCTCCCTCACAATTATTATCCTTTTGAAATTAGGGCACTCTCAGACAATGATATGAGAATAGGAATAACAGTTTGTGCTGGTTTTGCATGAATTGACATTTGGTGAGGTGAAATTGAAAGAAGCCACCCACAGAAATGATTTTTCGCAGAGAAGCTTCTGAGAACTTCCTCTGTGCCTAGCAAAAATCAAGAGGTGGCTGGCTCTGAGAACTGACAAGCTATTAAACCATTTAAAAACCTGGATCCGCCTCTGTGAGATCGGCATTTTGATGATGGAGAAGCCAGGAAATATCTCTCTTGCTTCTGGCTCTGAGGAGGTCACTGCATGCTGGTCAGGCCGGCCCTGTTGTGTTGCGTTCGGTGTGGCCTGGCCGGGCCGGGCCAGCCCCAGCAGTGAGCAGGCTGGGGACAAGAGGCCATGAGGCCCCGGCTGAGGCTGGGGTGACCCACAGCTGCTCATACCTTGCCTAACCTAAGCCTGCCCTGTGCTGAGCTGAGATCTCCCAGGCCCTGGGAGTGGCTCTGGGCCAGGCCAGACCCCCTTGGCCACAGCCACACTGCCCCGGCAACCGCCAAGCAGTGGGAGGGGAAGCCATCGACCCGCAGCTGAAATTGAAGGAGGCAGGGGCCAGAGACCGGCCATGCTGCCAGAGCAGCCGGGCCCCCTGAGATCTCAGCACATACCCAGCGCAGCCCAGAAGAACTTTCACTATAAGCAGATTCAGCTGCAGCCTGGCAGAGATCACAGGACTACCCACAGGCCTGGGCGAGATATGAACTCTTTCACTGCACAGATGAAACTTGCAAAACATTGATCCTCTCTCGAGTGAGAGAAGAGGACAGAGTGAAGACATGTAGGGGACAACTTGAAGGCACCAAGGTCAGTTAAGGAGTCAAGGCCCAGATGGAAGGATACTGAGGAGAAGCCTTAGTCTTGGGCTGGAATCCTTGTGGTAATGCTATGGAGATGGACTATGATACACTAGAATATCCCCTCTAATTCTTGAAAAAGAATGGGAGGATGGAGTGTTTAAACTGTAGATGTGAGCAGAGGCATCCATAATGAAGCAAAGCAGATCTTGAAGAAGCTGTGATCCCATGAGAAGCTTGGACAGAGAGACAGAGAGTGATGAAGACCCTTTGCTCCCAGGGAAACAAGAAGAAAAAGAAGAAGACGACTTCCGTTCACAGAGATGAAGATGATCTCAGAGAGAGATGAAGGGAACCTTTGCTTTTGAGCAGCTCACCATTAAAATAGCACCCCAGGAGTTGACATGGCCTATGAAGTCAGCTGTGGGAAGGCTGTGAAAGTTTGGAGGAACTTCACAATTGCAGATTTTCCAGGCGGTTGCTATTCATGGAAATTAAAAAACCACAAGAGAACTGTTTCTTGTGGAGAAGTCTCCCTGGCATGGTGAGAGAAACTCCTCTCCCTACAAGAACTGATGAAAGACTATTGCAGAGGTGGTAACTGATTGAAAATCCCAGGTTTTGTCTCTACATTGTCAGTGAGAAAGAAAAGAGATTGTAGGGAGGGAGGAGAAGTGTTCTGAAGGTTTTATTCTGATTCTCATGGTTCTTTTAGTTATTTTAATAAAGTTTCCATTATAACTTTTAAGTTTTGAGCCTGCTTCATCCTCCTACTAATTCATGTCTCACAGCAGGAAATGAGTCAATAATCCTAGCAGGTGCACTGGCAATTTTAGCCAGCGCTGAACCCACTACACTAATTGGTACATTGGCTGGGGAAGCCAAAATGGTAAACCTAAACCAAAATTGCCTTACACAGACAATCAACATACAGAACACTCCAAGGAGCTACTGAAAAAGCCAGCTGTGAGCAATGCTAATAATGACTGTTGGAAAGTTTTACATTCTCTCCCCCATACACTGAGCCAACCACTGTGGACATGGTGGAGGCCTGTCCCCATTGAGCTACATCAGACTGGGACACCAACCTTGTGAAGGCTGCCAGTCAGGGTGCAGTGGAAGCACTGGTCGCCGCGAAGGCAATTACCACCGAACACGATGACACCAAAGGACAGTGCATTAACTCTGGGGAGAGGGGACACTATAGGCAGGACTGTCACAATAAAGGAAATAACAGATCCTGATTCTCAGCATGCCCTCCTTGCTATTCACACTGTTCTTGATGCAAGCAACTCCAGCACACACACCATTCCCCGTGGCATTACTAGCCTCCAGTGGAAACTTCCAGCCAAGAGCGGAGCGGCCTCGTGCGATGACACCAAATGCAAGGCTGCTCCTCCGTACTCTCCCAACCATCGTAGAGAACCAGCACGCGGAACTCCTTCAAGGTATTGGGATGGGACCAACACCACGGAGGTGCTTGATGTACAGCAGGTCCAGCCAGGAACCCAGATGCAGCTGGTGAGTGCCCTTTCCATCCAAACTGAGGACAGTTTTGTGCACACCATCCCTATGGGCAAGTACGGGCCTGAAGATTGTCGCCAGGATGTTTTCGTTTCATGTGACACACGGGATGGGATGGGATGGGATGGGATGGGATGGGATGGGATGGGATGGGATGGGATGGGATGGGATGGGATGGGATGGGATGGGATGGGATGGGATGGGATGGGATGGGATGGGATGGAGGGACTCACAATTTTGCAAGATGTACTGTGTGTCACATCTTCACAAGAGATAATGGTCCAGGTTTTATGCCTGAGCCCTCCTCTGTTTATACCATAGGGCAATGCTATCGCCCAAGCCTAATTATTACCAGACTTTACTGTGACACGTGCCGACCTGTTGCTCATGTGGACTCAAATCCTGGGCCCTGGGAGACCTCATGTAGAGTGTGTCCTGTCCCAAAACGGGAAGGGGATCCACCTCTCAGGACTGTTGGACACTGGAGCAGATGTCACCATCATCTCCTGCTGTGAGTGGCCAAAAGAGTGGCCCCCTGTTCCAGCTGCTGGGGTCATCTCAGGCATTGGGGAGCTACCACCAGCTTTCGGAGTCAGGACACCATCCCTTTCAAGGGCCTTGAGGGTAGGATAGACACAGTAAGACCCTTCGTGGCTCAGGCAGCTGTAATACTCTGGGGGAGGAACCTACTATCTCAATGGCGGACAAGGCTAGAAATCCTAACAACACTACTAGGATTTCTAGTTGGGGCCACTGAGCAGCACACCACCCTTCAGCTAACCTGGAGGACTGATAAACCTATATGGATGGATCAGTGGCCCCTTCCAGACAAAATGCTAAAGGTGATGCAGTCCCTCGTGCAGGAACAGCTGTCCAACAGCCATATTGTGCCATCCACTAGCCCTTGGAACACACTTGTCTTTGTCATTCAAAAGCCTGGCAAGAATGGGCGGCTCCTCCTGCAGGACGTCAGAAAGATCAGTGAGGTCATTGAGGGTACGAGTCCCCTCCAGCACAGCCTATCCTCAGCATCCATGCTACTCAGAAAATGCCACCTGGTGATCATTGACTTAAAGGACTGCTTTTCTAACATCCCACTCCACCCAGAAGATGCCCTCCCATTTTGCCTTTTCAGTCCCACCCCTAAATTGACAGGCACCACTACAGAGGTACTACTGGACATTATCGCCCCAGGGCACGAAGAACTTGCCCACAATCTGCCAGTGGTTCATGGCTTGTATCTCGTCACCCATTTGCTTGAGATACCCTCATTATTATTATTACTATTTATTATTATTATTACTATTATTATTATTATTGTTGTTTTGTTGTTGTTGTTGTTGTTGTTGTTTTGTTGTTGTTGTTTTGTTTTGTTATTAATAATATTAATATCATTATCAACATTAATTATTAATATTAATATTAATTATTAATAATATATTGAGATTACCCTAATGTAGTATTGCTCCACTACATGGATGACATTTTGATCTGTGCAGAGACTCTGTTTTAAACTGTGCTTTACATGATGTCATTGGTGTGGTTCAAACTAGGGGATTTGAAATAGTTGAGGAAAAGATTCAATGCGCTGCCCCTTGGAAGCACCTCAGCCTAAAGATTGTGGAGAGGAGCATTGTGCCCCAGCTTCTACAGGACAACCCCAGGATCCTCTGGGAAGTACATGAGCTCTGTGGGAGCATCAGCTGGGTTTATCCACTGCTGGGGATCACCACTGAGGACCTCACACCATTGTTCCAGCTCCTGAAGGGTAACGAGGACCTCAATGCTCTGTAATCCCTAGTACCAGAGGCCAGGGTGGCAGTAGAAAAGGTAGCTGATGCCATCCAGATCAAACAGGCACACAGGTAGTGCCCTCAGCTACTCTTTTCCTCAGCTACTCTCAGCACCAGTCCCAAATTTCATGCATTGATTTTTCAGTGGCACCCACACCTGCAAGATCCCCTGATGATTATAGAATGGGTTTTTAGAGCCCATCAACCTCACAAGACCATTACCACCCTACTAGAAATTATAGCACAATTGATATAAAAGCTAGGGTTCACTTTTATACCCTTGTCAGGATGGACCTTGACAATATATACCTGGCTCTTATCAATGAACATCTTAATTGGCTTTTACAAACATCTGAGTCACTGCAATACGCTCTAGACAGCTACCCTGGACAACTTTCTATTCACTTACCAAAACACAAATTGTTTAATTCAGCCTTCAACTTGGTGCCTAAACCTCAAAAAAGCCAAATTCCATTAAAAGCACTAAATATCTTCACAGATGAGTCTGGGAGTTCAGACAAATCTGTTATTCCTTGGAAAGACGCAACTACCCAGCAATGGGAGTCAGATGTGTAAATCATCCATGGGTCCCTCAAGATTTGACTGCAGTAGTCAGAGCTTTTACCAAATTTGATGAACCACTTAATTTAATTACAGATTTGGCCTATGTCTGCGGTGTAGTGCGGCAAGCTGAAAATTCAATCCTAAAAGATAGCCCTAATCCCCAATTGTATGATTTACTCTCCCACTTAATTTCTATCTTATCCCACAGAAAACATCCCTATTATACAATGCACACAACGTCCCAGGAATAAGCAGACACCCTAGAAATGGTGGCCTAAAACACCCTACCAAATATACTTGAACAAGCTAAGATTAGCCATCAGTTTTTCCACCAAAATGTGCCAGCACTAGTATGGATGTTTGAGATCTTGAGATCATAGCCACCTGCCCAAATTGCTAATCATATTCCCTTGTGTCTATCGGAGCTGGAGTCAATCCAAGAGGATTGCAGAGTGTCCAGCTCTGGCAGACAGACATGACACATTATGCCCCTTTTGGGCCTCTAAAGTACTATGGTGTCTATTGACACCATTTCCGGCGTGGTCTTTGCTTCCACACACACTGGAGAAGAAAAAGGAAGACGTTATCAAGTGCTATTTATTAGCCTTTTCCACCTTGGGTGTCCCACAAGAAATAAAAACAGATAACGGCCCTGCCTACACCTCACATCAGTTCCATCAATTTTTAAACTGATTGATTGATTTTAAATTAAAAGTGGGGTGTACAGCACTTCATGGGCACTCCACACTGCCCTATGGGACAGTCCATCATAGAGAGGGCCCACTGTTCCATCAAGCAGGTCCTTCATCAGCAGAGAGGGGGAGTTCAGACACTATCTCCCATTGAAAGACTGGTGAAGGCTCTATATGTGTTCCACTTTTTGAGAAATTCTTTCATGGAGCCAACTCCCCCAGTCATCAGGCATTTCAGTAATTCAACCAACACCCAGTTAAAAGAAAAACCACCTGTGCTGATCAAGGACCCCAAGACCAAACAAGTCATGGGACCTCTCCCATTAATCACCTGAGGGAAAGGGTATGCTTGTGTTTCCCCTGGGGCAGGCCCAAGGTGGATCCCAGTGAAAAATTTAAAACCAAACACAGAAGCTACAGGATTAGCTCTGGAAGAGTGATCATAAGGAAGACAGAAAGAATGAACAGGACAAGACAGTGAAGCATAGAAATGGAGGTACTGGAAGCCCGAGGAGGATCCTTGGGACAGCTTTCTGGGTAGAGAGCAGAACTTGGCTTTAGACACCCAGGAATTTCTCTTGGAAGTTTCTGAAGGACTGTTTTAATGGACTTGAACAATGTTATTTATCTGAGGAGATTATCAATATTCCCTAAATTACAGACACTTTAGGGCAAAGAAAGTTGTCACAAAGTTTGCCCCCCAGGTACAGCTTTTTGATTACTGTTTCTTTCATTTGCAGACCATCCAAGTACCCAGAGGCCAGATCCAGGCAGGCTTTTCAAAGACTGGGGACAAGGGTTGGCTTTTATCACTAGTGAATAATTTTTTCTAGATTCTGTTTATTGTTATTATAGTACTGATTGTATTGCTGTGTTTTGTATTAAGTGTTTTCAATAATCCATGGGAGAAGCCTTTTTACTTAAACAGAGAGGGGGAATTGTGGAGGCCCAGGGGCCTGCCACCAGGGCGGTCATACCTCAAACCTGGAGGGGCAGAGGCAAATGGGAAGAGACACCCCTCTAGGATAGAGTAAGAAAAGACCTCCCTGCCATGGGCCTTTGCATTATATGTTAATATTTCGTTAAGTCCGTTCCCTTCTCGATTTGTTAAGCTTACGTCATCCTGTTCTGCCCCCACTTGCATAACTTGATTATGGTTAATTGATTATGGTTAATCCCCAGAATGTTCTCCCTTCCCCTGATTCTTATTGGTCCCTGTTTCCTGCAGTGCTCCACCCCATCATCCTATTGGTTCCCCTGGTTCCTAGCCATGCCCCTGCACCACTTTACCCTATTCCTATTGGCTCTTGGCCCTCAGATCCGCCCCTTCTGTCCCGTATTTAACCCTATGCCCTCCAGTAAATTCTCTGTCTCGTCCCTGAACCCATTGGGAGCTTTTCTTGTGCCTGGGCCCCTGTTCCTGTTCCTGAAGAAATGGCCTTGGATACCCAGATGAGAGCCTGTCCCTTCATCAGGAGGGGAGGGGGGAAGGGGAGAGGAGGAGGGGAAAGTGGGAAAGAGAAGAGAAAGGAGAAAGGAAAGGAAAAAGGAAGGGAAGAAGGAAAGCAAAGGAGAAGGAAAAGTGAATAAAGCCATGCCTGTATTTACTGTGAAACCCTTGGAAAATACATCTGAATGTTATTAAATGGGAGAACGTATGTTCTGATAGGTTTCTGAAAGGACAAAAAAAAAAAAAAAAGCAGGAACAGGAAATATTTGAACAAATAATGGTTTTAAGTATTTACATAGAAAGTACAGCATGCCAGGAAAATGGCACTGTGTGGAAATCTTTCCATATGAATAGCTCTACACATTAGACACAGTAATTGCTGGAAAATATCAATTGCTTCTCTTTGAGTTCCTGTGTTTCTTTTGTAGTAAAAAAATCTAGACCTGACCTTTACACATACTAGTTTAAAACTAAAAATATCCCCTTGGAGATCTTCTGATTATTTTAATGAGAACAAAGAATAGCATCTAAAACATTTTTCTTCAAACAACAACCAAAGGACCTAGTTCACATCTGCAGGCAAGTTGATAAAATCACCAAAAGCCTTAAAAAAAGTGAGCAATATAAAAGCATGAATCTGATTCCTGTGGAGGTTAATGTTACAGAGCTGAATTGTCTTTTTTGTTGTGGTAGCTATGTAGCAGAGGGAAATTTTATGAAAACAATTGTGAAAAATGTAAAAAATACATTAAAAAGAACCTTGAAATAATAATCTCTCAGTATTGCAAGCTTAGTCTGGGAATATATAAAATGTAAAAAATGTTAAATATGAGAACCACTGTGTTAAATTTCACAACATTTTGATGCCTTAAAATCCTTCAAGGCTTTTCAATAAATACCTAGTTGGTTCTTAATTGTGTCTAGCCTCTGTTCTAGGTCAGCCTTCTCTAGGCACCAGTTCTAGAGCAGGGAAAATATCCTTAACTTAATTTTAATTTTTCTTTTTAATATTATCAACCACTTCAGTGATTTATGTGGCGTTTTTTTCTTCATGATGTGCATTTTATGAACATAGAGGTCTTGGTGGTACAAGTCTAATGGTGTATTGAGATAAGCCTAAATTTGCATAAGCTATGTAGCCAAAGAGATTGTTATTTGGACACTTCTAATTGCTTTTAGTTGTATTTTGAGGACCCCTTAAGGTTTACTTAGCAATTGAAGAGTAGCTTTTCTCTTCTTTGTCAACAAGTTTCACAGATGAGGAAAACCTTACCAGTCCAGTGCTGCAGATGTGTGTTGGTGTCACACAGGAGGACATTTATGTGGAGAGAAGGCTCAGGATTGAATTTAGGGGCTGGGAGAGAGCAGAATGTGATCCCTTAGAATGAAATTGGATAAAGACTCATGGAAAACTGGCAAGGACAGAAAATACTTCCTTGTCTTCCCTATGAAATGGTTATACTCACCATTTCTGTGCAGGAATGGTTGTACTCAGTAAAGCAGAGGACATGAAGAGGAGATTACATGGTTTTGTCTCTGGATTGCCTGGGTGTGTCCACGGGACAAGTCCATTTCATGAGTTGATGGATGTCATTCATCTCATTCTTAGGGCAGCTGCCATTCATCTGAGTGGGCTTGGCAATCAGGGGAGTCAATGAAGGAGATAGAAAGTGATGTTTGGTATCCCCATGTCCAATCCACAGTGAGAAGAAAAGTGGCAGAACATGCTAGGAAAATAAGGGATAATTATCCACCCAGACAGAGGGTGGATATGAACTGTTTCTTCAGTTCTTTCAGTTCTTTCTGAGTTCTGTCAGAGGTTTCAACTTACTGTTCTATCACATGGCAGGACTTGGGGAAAAAAAATCTAGGAGCAATTAAACAGTGTGAAAAGAACAAAATACAGGGATTGGTGATGTAGGGAACTACCCAGACTTCAGAGTGCTGGTGGCTCTCTGGGGGCATCTGCAGCTAACATCTGCAGCAGGGCAGCCAAATGCAAGGCATCATTTCTCATGGGAATCTGGAACTGCTCCATGTCCCTCATCCTCAGCCTTCCAAGTCGTTTAGTCTGGCTTCAGGATACCAGTAGATATTTTCTGACACAAAATGAGATGGAAGAAACTATGAAGAAAAACTGAGACAATTGAGATTGTTCAACCTGGAGAAGAGAAGATTTGGGGTAACCTCACTGTGGCCTCTCAGGGCCCGAAGGAGCTGCAGGAAAGGTGGAGAGAGACAATTGCCAAGGACTGCAGGAATTGCCAGGAGCCAGGGAATGGCTGCCAGTGGCAGAGGGAAGGGCTGGATGGGATCTTGGGCAGGAATTGTTCCCTGGCAGGGTGGGCAGGCCCTGGCACAGGGTGCCCAGAGCAGCTGGGGCTGCCCCTGGATCCCTGGCAGTGCCCAAGGCCAGGCTGGACATTGGGGCTGGGAGCTCCTGGGACACTGGGATGGCTGGGGTGGGAATGGAGGGGATTTGGGGTCCCTTTCAGCCCAAACCATCCTCTGATTATTTGAAAATATTTTGCTCTGTTAGGCTTTGTGAGCTACCTGAGCACAGTTCTGGTTCCCAGCACAACAAATTACTCCAGACAGTTTCCAAGAGCAGCGTTTCGACTGTTGGATTAAGATGTTTTAAGATTGTTCTGATGGCCTCATAAAAGTTTCCCGGTATGTATTTAATTAGATTCAGGACTTTAAAATTTCCTCAGTCTTTCCTGCAAAAATGAAATTGTAAAGTTTTGCAGCTCATTTAAACTTAAAAAGGAGCTCCAAACCAAATGCAGCTCTTGAGAGGGAAACCTTTGTACGAGTACACTTGTCAGCTATATAATGTACTACTCAGTTCATAATATTACAATGCACCATAAGTCACTTTTTTCATTCTCACTTCTTCTATGTCATATTTTATGTAGTCCCAAAGCACTTTTAACCCTCTTGATCTTTAAATACCCCTAATTTTCTGTAATTAATAAGATTTAATATAACAGATAAACAACTTATGACTCATCCCTGCTTGACTGTTTCATGCTAAAAATGCAGAGCCTGATCATTCAGCTCATTAATAAAGGTACAAATCAAGCCAGGATCCATGTTAAGGCCCAGAAAAATGGTGATCTGTAACACATTATACAGCGAAAAAAGATTTTTAAAAGAGTAAACAAGATTTCACATAAAGAAGCACGAAATAGTCACCTCCTCCTTTGTGCTACTAAAATGTGAGGTGGAAATAAAATGTGAGAACATGACATTTGTTGTGTACTTGGGGATTTGTATACTCATCACTTAATGTAAAATATATTATGCAGAAAAAAAATTTCAGGAAATTCAGAAAATGTTCACTTTTGTGGATTGCTAGAAACATGTTTAAATGCCTTTTTCAGATACCCAAAGGCAACTGTAGTTAAATTATGGTCTTTTTTTTGTGCAACCTAAGGGGCCTTTAATTTACAGAACACATAATGTGGATACGTTAAAGACCAAGGTTTTTGTGATGTGGTAATTTGTGTGGGAAAACTGAAAACAAAAGTGTATAAGGAAAAATAAAGTCTGCATATATATCAAATTTGAAGTGAAATTTTACAAAACTGCTACCATGTAATTCTTTGCAAAAATGATGTAGTTAAAACCTACTTATGTAAAAAAATGAAGAGTTAAATCAAAAATAGTTTTATGAACTTCCAAGTAAAGCAGAGAATCTGTGGCAAAACCACTATTTGATGAATAGTTTCAATGAAATACGATGAATTTGATGAGACCATGTATATGGTTTCCTGAACTACGAGTGTGCTATCTGATAGCATGGAAATATTACATTTTATTTCATTAATATTTTTGTTTATTTTTTCTGTCTTAAATATATTTGTAAATTTATCAAAGGAAAGACTGTATATTTACTCCACCAGGATGTGAAATATAGGTTTGGATGGTCAATTTCTGTTTTATAAATAATTCTTCTTTTCTGTAATATATCTAAATAAAAATGTATTGATTAAAGAACCCAATTCATCATTGACAGAGATCGACTGATGCATCACTATGTGATGCCACGATAATATATAATTTATAAATCTTCATAAAGTGTAGACTTTTCCTATTCCTTGTGTCCTTAATATGTCAATGGTTTTGCAGCTTCTGTTATTGGAAGGTAATATTTTCAGGAAGTATACTTAAAAGTGAGTTCATTTTACTGGAACTAAACCATCAAGAAATCATATTGGCTTTCTCATGTACTTTGATAGATGGTGATAAATTTTCTTATCTTTAAGGCTTTTTCGGTTCCTGGGTTTTCCATCATACATGATGACTAACTTTATATTAAAATTTAAATTGTTTTCCATTCGTTTTCTTCTTTGCATGGCAGCAAAAGGCTTGTTTGTCTTGCAGTGTCTAAACATAATCAGAACAAATGTTCCGCAGCTATGATTTGTTTAGGACAAATATTCCTTAATTTGCGAGCTCACAGAATTGCAGAATCCCAGGTTGGAAGAGACCTCGAGGATCATCTGGGTCAATCTTTCTTGGCAAAATCATGGTCCAGGCAAGATGGGCCAGAGCCCTGTCCAGCTGATTTTTGAGAATGTCTAATGCTGGGGAGGGAATCCATCACTTCCCTGGGGAGATTATTCCAGTGGTTGATTTTCATGGTGAAAATTTTCCCTCTTGTAATCAGAGCCTCCTCAGGAGTCCCTTGGAGCCCTCAGCCCTTGTCTTCTCCACGTGGCTCCTTGCACAAAGGGAGTCTCCACCTCTTCTGTGGCCACCCTTAAAGCAGTGGAGCATGAGGGGAGGTGTCTCCTCAGCCTTCTCTCCTCAAGGCCGGGGAACCCCAGCTCTCTCAGCCTTTCCTCACAAGTCAGACTTCCCAGCCCTTGGATCCTTTTTGTGGCACTTCTCTGCAGCCTCTCCAGCCTGCCCAGCTCTGTTTGGCACAACAGGGACCAAACCTGGACACAGTGCTCCAGGTGTGACCCCAAGGAACGCTGAGCAAAGTGGGGTCATGAATTCACCTCTGATTCACATGCTCTTGTTGATGCCACACAGCATCCTGTTGTCTTTTCCCTGCTGCAGCAGAACCCTGGTCACTCACTCAGGCTGGGTTCTCCTCAGGTCTCCCAGGTCCCTTTTCCACAGAGATCCCTTTTCACACAGCTGGTCCCCAGCCTGTGCTGCACATATTTTCCCAAATGCAGGGCCTTGCACTTGTCCTTATGGAGCTTCATAGTGTTTTTTTTCCCCTCTCTTCCAGCCTGTCCAGGTCTTCCTGCATGGTGGGCTCTTCCTTCCAAAGTATCTGCTTCTCCACGTAGATTGGTGTCATTGGCAAAATTCTTCAGGGTATGCTTCATCTCATCATCCAGATCACTTAAGAAGATAATAAACCATGTTGGGTCTAATATGGATGCTTGGGGGACTCCATTTGGGACAGTCTGCCAGTTTGGAAAGGATCTATTTATCATGAGCCCCCCCACCATGCGTCACCTGTCAGCCAGTCCCCCACCCACCACACCGGCCCCTTGCCTAGAAAATTATGAATCATTTATTTTAGAAGAAGACTATAAAAAAAATATATTGAAAACCTTGGAGGAATCCAGTTGGATTGTTGCCTGGGAAATAGAAAAGATCTTCCCCAAAACGTTAGAGTGAATATAAAAGCAAACTTTTACTTGAAATCTTTCAGGTAAAAAATATGGCAAAAATCACATGTGATACAGTAATTTTACAATTTTTATAAGGTTTATAAAGTTGGTCAAATATCTGTCATCTATTGTCCAATTAAAGGGTGAGTGCATTAGGTAATAATTCCTGGGGTCCTGCCCCACTGGAATCAGTCCAGAGGTTTCTTTTGCCCCACTTTTGTTACGTCTGGTCCAGATTCTGGTTGGAAAAAATAACTTCCTTGTAGTTGATTCTCTTTTGGAATAAGACCAAACAAAATTTTAGGAATGTTTTTATAAGGTCAACTTATTGTTCTTAAATGTAGGGAATAAAGATAGGAAATGTACAAAAAGCCACAGCCATGCTTTAGCAATCTACAAAGCTACAAATACATGAAAAATGTAAAAAGCTAGAAATGTACGGCATGTAATCATCACTGTTCACATCAACCAAGCAGAGGAGTTTGTCATAAAGGGTGGTCAGGTTTGTCAAGTACAATTTGTTCTTGGTTGATTCATGCTGGCTTTTCCCAGTCATGTGCTTCCTCTGAGTTCTGATAACCCTCAGGAATATTCATTCCAGAACTTTCTCAGGGACTGAAGAGACACTGATGGGTAAAATTGACTGGAGCCTTCCTTCGGACTCTGTAGATTTGTGTTCCATTCATCTTCTTCCAGTCTTCTGGGAAGTCCCCCAACCTCCATGGCTTTAGAAAGAAGCAAAGAGAGAGAATCCCCTCAATCATTCCTGACACCATTCCTAACACCACTGGTGGATGATTATAAAATCACAGAATGGTTTGGGTTGGAAGGGACCTTAAAAGTCATCATGTTTCACCCCCTGCTCTGGGCACCTTCAACAAGAACAAGTTTCTACAATCTCCTTCCAGCTTGGCCTCAAACCTCCAGGGATGGGACATCAGGGTCCATCAATTTTCAGGGGTCAAGCTTCAATTGATCTCCATGGTTCTTCAACATATGAATCTTCAACAAGATACTTTGTCCCTTTCTCCTTTAAAAATCCAGGCTAGAAGAGGCTAGAAGGTTTTCCATTGCCTAAAAGAGTTGAAATCAGAACATTCATATCGTACAGATGAGTAATTGGACTTGTCAGTATGTTCTGTTTCAAAGGAAAAAAACAACCAAACACCATCAAACAGAAGCTGAAAAAACCCCAAAGTTCAAAGGGAGAGAGTTTGAATGGTGAAAACTGGTAGAGCAAGAGAAGGTTTATGGACTCAGTAAAGTAATTGCTGGAAAGAGGTGTTTTGGCAGAGAATATTCTGAGATCTCGATGTGCAGGAGAAGGATGTGTGTTTTCGGGAAATGTGTGTCTACACTTTGGGAAAGAAAATCAGTGATGAGTTCAGTGATTATTTTCAGTGAAAAAATTTGGGTTGGAATGTGTTTGAAATCCTTACATTTATTCTTTTGCTGCTTATACATTTTCATAAACATTATTAGAAGAATTTAGAACTCTCTTGGGTATAAAATAGACATACTGGAATTTTGTTGATTTTCAGATCTACCCTATCACCCAGAAAAATTACAATGAGTGTTTGTGATTAAAGGAAATGTGAACAGTTTTTGCCCATTTAGAATATTAGGATGGGCTGGGAGTGCTAATGAAATACAAAATTAAATTCTAACAATTATGTAAATACAGGCACAAATAAAACTAAAGATATTGTTGGACTTCCAGGGACAAGATAAACTATTTTAAAACTATCGAAACATAGCAATGTGAAATAAATTTTTAGGTTTGTATCATGCTGAGGGTGTGTCTTGGCTGGATGTGGTTTCATAAAATCCCATAAAAAACCCCACACAACTTACTGAGCTTAATGTAAATGATAATTTAACAGACAAGTGAACTTATGAATGTGGCAGGAATTTGCTGGAACATTAGTATAATCTGACATCTTCATTATCAAAGGTAGGAAAAAATTATCACTTGATGATGAGAAGTTAGAAATTTATCCTAAATGAGAGAGAATTGATGATTTTAGTAAGAGAGAGTCACTACATTTTGCTCCAGTAATCATGATGAACAGCTGAGTTTTCTTGTTAATAGATGACATTTTGCACGAAACAAGAAATGTTTAATATTTCTTCTTTCCTGAAATGAGCAGAGATGCACTTGCAGAAGTAGAAAATCTTGAAAATACAGTTTAAAATATGTACATATTTTCGGTAATATCGTCTGCATGATACTTTAATGTTTATCCCCATTTGCATTTCAATGGGTTGCAAACACTTTTAACAAAGGGGAAGATTTTAAGGGGCTAGAGAAAAAGATACAGCAGAAACAGATATATACAGCTTAAACTGTATCAGAGAGTGATGTTAGATTGAAAAAAGAGTGCTGAAGGAAACTGTAGGGTTATCTTAAAACCACCAAAGCAAGGAAATTTAAAATTAATAGATAGGATTGATTTCTTTTGTTACTTTAAATCCATAAAGCCATTTTTGTATTGCTTTCATATTTAGTTTTTATACTAAAAAAGTGAAAAGAATAGAAGTATTCACTTCAGCTAAATATGTTTAGTTTCACTGCAAATTTTTGGAGGGGAGAGAACAATCAAATAAAATCTTTGCACCCTTTATTCAATGAGTCCCTTATGCTTTTCATTATTCACTGAGCTGTAGCAGGAATAGAAGAGCCAAATCATTTTAGCCAGTTTTTCCAGACCCCTAAATTTTCAGCTGTGAGTTTCACTGGCATTTTCAAACCTCAGATTTGATCATTCAAGTCAGAGGAAATACTATGGAAATACTTTTTTTGTGTGTTACTAGTGTTAAAATTGAATTTTCGTATTTGTTTTGGAGCCCTCTCTAAGAGTTGCATGTTGCATCCTGCTTGCCTTTGTATTGCTTGTTTCTTTGTGCTGGTTTAAACAGTAACAGAGATGGATTTAAATGACTTTAAGTATTTAAAAGATGCTCTTGCAAAAAACTTAATTTCTTGCAAAATCTCTGCTGCCATCCTCTTTTACTGGCTGCATAAACCCTTCATTCACCCTCTTGAAATTATGGTTGTACACAAATATTTGAGTTATCCTGCAAAGCCCTTTAGAAATGTGGCTGAACTTTGTTTTGCTTTAAAAACTACTGATATATCCAGTGATTTAATTAGTAAAGAAAGCTCCTTTACCTAGAACCTCACATGTGCACAGGTTTAATTCTAAACAGACCTCGATGCCCAGTTACAGATATTCTGTGTATTTTCTGATCAGTTTAAATATTTGCCTTGTATTTCCCCAAATTTCCTTTTATTTTCATTTTTCCCCCCCATAACCTCTTCTGCTCCTAGTGATGGTGCAGACATTCCTGACTGTTGCAGCAGTGAGAAATGCTGTTGATGCCTTGGGGTGATGCCTAAGTAAATTAGCTGCTAAAGCCAAAGTTTCAGTTTTTTATACAGCTTTGCGGCACTGGCTTTTCATTCACCGCTGAGGTGCTTTGTGATTTAGTTATTTTTCACAGAGTAATGAAAATTTAGAAACTTATAAGGAAGACAAGTGCAGTTTTGCAACTGAAGCTACACAAGAGCACAATGGCTGGAGAATAACGCAGGGATTTCTGAACTGCAGAAAGCAGTTTAAAATCTTTTAGAATGTGCACTCTGTAGAAACAACTTTTTGCCTAGAGGATTCAAGTACTCCTATATTTGAAGATGCAGAGCTCTCTAAGCCAAAAATCCTTCTTATCCTTTCCCATCCGTTGAGAAGGGTCAATATCAGATATCCAGGGGAGAACAGAAGAAGAAATTATTTTTACCAAAGAGAGAGCTGCTGGAACAGAAAACCTGTCTTCACATTAGCAGGACTTTGCACATCTTTTCCTGTGAATTGCTTTTTTTAAATCCATGGCCTCCAAGTCTGCAGGAACACGACACTTCCTGGAGCTCAGGCCAGCACAAATTTGTGCAAATTTGCTTTCTCATAGGGAGAAAAAAAAAAAAAAAAAAAGTCACAACTAATCTGGCTCTAAACTTGCTTATCTGTTTATTCTCCCCTAAGTTTTAAAGATAAATTTATGACTCTGTTGTCAACTTGCACTTATTTGGTTTCAAGGCGGAATACAGAATAATTTTTCAAAAATATACAACAATTTATTGTTTTTTACCTGCATGCTATGTGAAAAAAGTACATTGAATATCCATTCATTTGCTTTCCACCTTTTGTGCCTGAATTTGTCCATTCGTTTGCATCTCCTTCTGTGTGTCTGAGACAACTTTGAACTTCCAGCCACCAAGGATCACACTTTCCTCAATCCTAAAACCCCTACTCCCCTGCAATAAAAATATATATATATTTCTCTTTAATTATTTGTCCTTATCCTTTAGCTATATGTCCAGGAAATAAATAGAGCTCCATCATTCACAGGCATAATCTCGTGCCTGACACTGTTGACATCTTAAAGACTGACATAATCCCTTTGAATAAAAACAAGTTAGAAATGTTAACATTTCAGTTTAATTTCATGTATTAACTTCTCCCTATGCAGTTGTTTTGTTTTGTTTTTTTTTTATATGGTCAGCTGTTTTATTTCTGTTTTTGAAAGTTTTAGACTGATGTAAAATATATTTGGATAGATTCAGGCAGCAAATGAGAATGCAATTTAAGTCCATTTGCCCTGAAAGATATGGATTTCTTTTTATTTAGATGCCTTGGAGAAATATCCTTAACTATTTTTTAAAAATTCGATCTTTTTTATCAACCAATTTAACCAAGAAAAATAAGAATTTTCCATGGGGAGAGGAAATGTTTTCATTTGAAACACTCACATTCAGGTTGATCATTTTTGTTTTGAACTCACTGTTTAAACCGAGGTAATTAAACACTTAAATTTCATTGTTCTGGGGGCTTTTTACTCTTGACTGTTCTTTATCAAGAAATATTTACTCGAAATCAGGATTATATAACGATGAAAATACTGGAGAGAAACTCAGTCTTTCAGTCAACAATATTTTTTCCTTTAACACAAATCTCATCCCTTGCAGTAAATTTATATTTCAGGTAAATAGGGCAGATAAAAGTCCCTGGCAGAAGCAAACACCACTGAGAAGGAAAACACTGCTAATTACAGGTGCAGGTTAAGCAAACCCACCATTATTTTTCTATCAAATAAAAGTTACAGCATTATGAAGGATCCACAGCTCATTAGCCAGCAGCTGCTCAACTCGGGTCACTCTGGCCTCAGAAATATCTTGTTTTTAATTGTCTTAGAGCCCTGAGACAGCAGCCAAGCCCTGTCAGCAGACAGTGGTGGATATGCTTTTCAGAAAGTCTCTTCTCTTTTTTTACTCACTCTGGTTGCATAAATATTTGAACAGAAATTAAAAAAAAACAAAAACAAAACCAACCAAACAACAACAGCAGCAAACCCCAACATGAAACATCAGTGAACCCATTTGTACATGTATGAATTAAAAGTGCCTTTTTGCAGCAGGCATAACTGAAGAAAAATTCACTGTGGGCTATCCTGAATAAGGAGAAATGTATGAGTGGCATAAGCATAAAGAAATCAGTGAAAGTGAGAATAGATCTTTTAAGGACTAGCAGGGACAAGTTTTAAAATTATAATTTTTTTAACATTTTAAAATTTTATCTGCCAGTTTTTTACAGTGCTGTTAGGAAAAGGAAGTATAACATGAAAACAAACATGTATTTTTGGGATATAATCAAAAGCATACAAAGCTAATGAATGGAGATCCAACACCTCAATAATTAACTAAGAGTGAATACAGCAAAGTACTTCAGTGAATGGAAAAATTATTTTACTCTATAAAATGATGATCTGCTTACTTTGGAAAGCGGACAGTTAGAAACAGCAACAACAACCACAACAGAAATTAAGGTTGCTGAAAAGAATGCAAAAAAAATCCGAGATGTTTTTCCTTGAATGTCTTGCCTTGATTTTTTAATTTCTTATGTAGCTATTTAACATATAAAAAATAATAGTAGTGAGAAAAACTAAGCAGACATTGACAATAATACAGAGTTAGTTGGTTATATAGTTACTTGGTTAGTATTTTTTTCTCACAGAAACAATAGTGATCAATGCTGATATACAATTTCTTTTAAAAGTAGTGTTTTAGAAAATAATATATGGCATATACCCAAAATATGCTATGTTTCCTTATGAAAGGATCACATTGAAATGGATACTGTGGTTGAGCCTGTTATTCTTTTTCAAGTTACATATTTCCATTATATAATTTGAAATAACTCAAGTTGATATCAAACTATTTTATGTGGTTTGTACTGCATTATTTGAATTTCCTGCATCTGAACTTTCTCTGTCCTTTAGATTTTGTTAATTCCTCTCACATACAGATTTGTCAACACCATTTGCAAGCCACTTTTCTGTTTTCAATGCCATTATTCTCTACCAAAAAGCACCTGGAGTTTCATTTTCATTTCCAAGTCAAAAGAACTTCTAGGAAAAAATGTCAGATGTCAAATTAGTTTCTCCTATAGAAGACATAGAAGTCGAGTCTGCATTTTTATTTCCATTGGAAAAGATCTTGAGGTAGTGGCTTTCCAGATGATTGATCTAAGCCATTACTGAAACTCCAGCTTTTATTAGTTTTTGACCATAATTTTCTTTTATGATGCCATTGACTTCACTAAGAAATTTTACTGGAGATTGAAGTCCTTAATATCAATATCTGAGTCAATCTGTTATTAGGACATAATGAGTTCAAATGGGTTATAAAAATTTCAGGAAACTTGTGAGATTTTATATCAAAGGGGTCAGAGGCAGCAAAAAAACCTAAATTTTAAGCATGGAAGGATAGAGCAGTTTGGATCTGAAAAAAAAGAAATGGAGATCCTGCAGTTTAACTTTAGCAGTGCCTTACAGAATCAAGTCCAGAGGTTCCCTACACAAAACATTCCAAAGCTGACACCCCTCATGATGAAGGATTCTTTTTTTTCCCAACTGCTTTTCAATATTTATTTCTCTACCAGTGCTGTGATGAAAGGGAATGAGCTACAAGGTTAAAATTTTTTTGATATGATATGATGCAGAAGGGGTATAGCTATTTTTCTCCTTTTAAGTTTTTGGACCATGATGCCAAAAGTGATTGAAAAGATGAAACATGGGTATTACCTGTAGACTAATGCAATTAATTTCCAAAATCAGGAAACCCCAGAGACGTCAGCTTCAGGGAACAAGGATTTTATTTTTGTGGTATTGAGGGGCAATTCCATTCACATGAAATGTATTGTAAAAGTTTATATCTCTCTGAGTGATCAAGACAGTGATAGATTATATCAGGTCTATTGCAATTTTTAGACAAATTTATTTAGATTGTTTATAAGAAACAGAGAAGATTAACATGGCACAGTGTATAATGTTCAATCCATGCAGTACATTTTGGGGCCAGAATCTGCTTATTTTTATGCACATACAGAGTTTTTTAGCACTATAGTTAATCACAAACATCTGTGGTATTAATCAGTAGTGACAATGTACTCATTTAACTTCTGCTGTTCTGTGGTTAGGTTAAATAAATTCTATGGCTTTCATGAAATGGGATAAAATAATCAAACCTTAAATATTTTTACAACTAATGTACACAGAATCATGATCTAATTATGATCAGGTCACCATGGCTGCTGTAACATGGAATAATTCTGAATTTTAGTCAAGACCTTTCACATTGATAAACATTAAAATATTCAGAAGTCCTTTTTCCCAACTTTAATACTGTAAAATGTGCTTTCAATATTAGCACAATGAGGAGGTCCACAAGGCAGTCACAGAATTTTGCCTGGTAAGTCCATGAAAACTATGAAAAAATACTTATTTATATATTCTTTATATACCTAATACAACATCCAATGAAAGAACCACTTCCTTTTTCTGTGCAAACACCAGTTTGTTTGGTCTCCTTTGCCTTTCTTTACTGGTTAATAATGTTGACTCCTGATAAAAGGTGTGTAGTCAATATCAGACATTAGGAATTTTCTTCAGAAAGGTGGTTTTGTTCATATATGAGTGCTTTGGAAATAAACCAGTGTTAATATAAAGGTTCCTTTGGATTTTCTGACTCCAAAATGTAAAAGCCATTGAAATTTATTTTTTTGTTAATTAACTATTTTTTTTTAACTGAAAAACTATTGAGCAGAAAAAAAAAAAATAAATTAGGAGGAGTTAATTACTTGAAGCTCAATTATATTCTCAGCAACCAGGTACTGAGGAACCACATGAGAAAGGTTTGAGACTTTTAAGAGACTTTCTTTTTTACAGAAAGTAAAATAAACAGCATTCCTGTTCACCACACTGGAAAAATAAAGGAGGGTAGTGAAAGAACTGACTATTTTATTAGAGAAGGCCTTTTTATAAACTTGTGGTTTTGATGTTATCCCCAAACTACATTTCTTTTTGTGTTCAAGGTCTATGGATGCAATAAAAGGGGACTAATAAAAGAAAAAGATTCAGTTTAAGGAGTTGCTCAAAAACCATAAGAGATGTAGTATCCTTATTCCAACATGTACCTGTGATATGATTTCAGAAATACAGCTTGTATTTTGCTTTAAATAGATGAATTTATATTTGCTTAAAATTTTGAATTTCAATTTTATTGCAGACTGATTTTGCTCTGATTTTTTTTTTCCATTTGCAAAGCAATAATTAGACCCATTTAAAAACACTAAAACTGGAGAGAAACATACAAGCATCAAAACTTACATTTAAAAGTGCATTGCATGCCTGTTTTTCTCTCCCATCTTGACTGTTTTGAGATTCTTGATACAGAAAGATGTTTTACTCTGCAAAAAAAAAAATAGTTTTCAGCAGAAGAAGAATCTAATTGACACAGATGAGCATTTTTGGGTTCTGATTGACTTTAATTTCTTGTGGCTCACTTAATATGAAGTCTTCCATAACTTCAGCATGTAAAGAACATTGAGCAACAGTTTTTTCCCATTTTTGGTGTACATAAAGCTAAACTGCTTTAGAACCTCACAAGTCTGCATAGTTAAGAAGAGATTAAATCCTGCTTAGATTATATCTTTAATTGGGAAGTGAGGCATTCTGTACATACATTCATAATTCTACAGCATTACTGAGGAGTGACACATTGGCTAAAAATCTTTTGGGCTGTTCATGTGGAAATTATACTCTCCATAATGTCTCTGTCAAAATTTGTAAGTTTTTCTTGTAGGAAATGAGAGAGATGTGCTTCATTTACTGGCTTTGATTTTAGTTCATATTTATAGGAGAAAAACCCATATTTTCTGTAATTCTTACCATCAATATTGTCACTCCCATATTTTACTTTTAAACTTCTGTTTCCCTGAGCAGTGATTTCAGTGCAGCAGAAAGTTTCCAGACAAACCTCTTACTGTGTTTGTGGGTAAAATAATGACATGTGATTCTCTGTTTTATTATTAAGCTATTGTCGTGCGCAGCTTAATAGTAGCACATGAGACTTTTGGTTTGTGTGGAAAGGACATTTCAATTAAATAATCTGTAAACCTCAAAAAAAGAAAAAGAAAGTGTGAAAGGTTATGAGGAGGTTGTTTTTCTATTTGTTTATTTTTATTTTTTATTTGTTCCTTTTCAGAACAGCCTTTTGGACACCTCATGCTATTTCAGTCAAAGGATTCTGGCCAAAATTCAAATTGGCTATTAAGATATGTGTTGCACTTCAAGTGTTCTTCCTAGTTGTGCTGTATGAATCTTTATTCAGACATTTCCATTTGCTCTGTGTAGTTTGGGAGTAGTTGATATCTGGCAAAAAGCACTTGGTACTCCCCAAGTTCAAGTGAGTGAGATCCTGGTATTTCAATGTAGCTGGAAATGAACTGGAAATAAACATTGAACAACTCCAAGCCATCAAGTTCCACTTCTCTGAGCTGCTGGTGAAGGACCATTACAGGCTATAAATATACATTTATATCTGATATATTTATATCTTACAGATTTACTTGCTGAGCATCCTCAGCAAACACAGACTGTGAAGAAAACGCTCTTCGGCTTCAGTTTCAGCATCCAGGAAAGGGTAAAGCTCTAAAATATTATTATAAATATAAAGGATATTTATTTCTCTAAAATATCCTTGTGCGAGGTGAGTGCTGGGGGTTTGGGTTATGGAAAAACACTCTTTAGACTGTCCTCTTTCAGAAAATCAGCAAATATTGTGCCTTTCCCAGCTCTTGGCTTTAAAAGGCACAAGTTAATGTTGCAGCAACCGTCCCTGCGAGGCTGATACAGTCCATTAAAATTGGGGGCACTTGGTCACTTTGTAGAATTACTTCAGGAATAAGCTGTAACTTTTGAGAGGCCTCCCTGAGGAGCTGAATGCAAAGTGTAGGTCTTTAAATGGTCTCAGGTAGAGTGTGTGTACGTGTGTGAGGGGCAGGGAAAGACATGTTTTCATTTTGCTTTCGTTTCGGTTTTTATTTTCACCCGAAGGACGCTAGGAACATTATTATATTTCTTAGAGTTTTGGGTGATGAGTTCAACATTTATTGTGTTTGAAATGTGTTTTCCAAACAAAAGAGGTTATCTTCCCTTCACTTTGTGGTTCTTTGCTTGTGAATCTTTGCTTTTTTTATTAACAAAGCAAGCTGCAGTGGTATGATCTGCCACAGATGCTGATTTATTATAAAGGCTCTATCTCTTTCAATAGGAGCAAAAAGAAGGAATGTAAAAGGATATCCTTTTTGTCTTACATTAGAATTTCTGGTCTTATTTTAATTTCATGCACTTACTGTACATAACTGGAAGTAAAAACAATTGAAATTATGCACATTCTCTCCCTATGGCCTGTAGCCAGCTTTATTGCTTTGAAGACGGTTCTCATTGTCAGAACACCACAATATCTTTAATAAAATACATGTAATTAATTACATTTTCCTGTATTGTTTATCTAGGGGTTTATTGTGATTTTCTTTCTCTTCATTGAGGAAATTCTGAAGCATACCCATTTGTCATAATACAGTAGAAATTATTGGGCTGTTGGACAAAAGGGTGGAACAGACTAAAACCATCAGGGAACATAAAAAAAATGTAACAATCCAAAAAATTGCTTAAGATTAAAGAACAATAAAAGTCACATTATATATATGTCTAGTACATTGCTCATATATAAATACCATTCAGCACATCAAAACCCTTTTTGTAGCTGTGTTTTTTTCCTGCAATAATTTATTTGAACACACACATATGTATATATATTTATCTCATATGTGAAGATAAGTAACTGCAAAATACCAGAAAAATGGCAGCAGATTAGAAAATCCTGTTATTCAGCAAAACCTCATCTCATCAGGACTGCAGCCTTCATACACCTTCTTAATTTCTTGCCACAGCTGGGCTTCAAGTTTTATTTTTCTGATGCTGACATTCATCCAGTGGGAATATTCGGAAGTCAACAAATTAATTTACAATTGCTTTGAACTACTGGAAATGAATTGTTGAAGATTATATTTTAAAAAGTTTGAAAGCCATTTTGACCCTCAGATATTAAAAATGCCCCTGGTCCCTCAGAAATTTGTTTGCCTCTAGAGCTGAGACAAAAAACTTTAAGTTTGGTGAACATTCTTAGATAATCTGTGTGCTTCTCAGACTTGGTGGTAGTGATAGGTCATTTTCTTGAAATTATTCAGTATAATTCAGGATTACTCAGATAGACCCCCCTTAGATTTAGGCTGGGCTGGGGTGAAGGGGACACGCTGGACATCAGGAGGAATTTCCCCATGGAAAGGATGGTGAGGCATTGGAAGGAGCTGGCCAGGGAGGTTTGGAGTGTCCATCCCTGGAGGTGCCCAAGGAAGGGCTGCACGTGGCACTCGGGGCTGTGGGCTGGGTGAAAGATGGTGAGGGGTCAAACATTGGACTGGATGGTGCCAGAGGTCCTTTCCAACATCAGTCATTCTGTCATGCAGTTATTTATCTGTGTGGTTTTCAAAATGTTTAACCTTTGGGGTTTAGAAAACCCAAAGATTTTTGTAGTGTTCATGTGTGAGGGAACCAACTCTGGAAATCTGTCTGAGAAAGAAAAAGAACAAGAGCAAGAGCAAGATCAGGAACAGGAACAAGAGCAAGAACAAGAACCAGAACCAGAACAAGAACAAGAACATGAACCAGAACAAGAACAAGAACAAGAACAAGAACATGAAAAAGAACAAGAACCAGAACAAGAACCAGAAGAAGAGCAAGAATCAGATCAAGAACCAGAACAAGAACCAGAACAAGAGCAAGAATCAGAACAAGAACAAAAACCAGAACAAGAGCAAGAGCAAGAACCAGAACCAGAACAAGAACAAGATATCAGAAGGAATTTTTCTATGACAGATCTAAAGGGCTAATTAATCTCTCATAATAAGGGTTGATATTCAATGTTTTAGTAATACACAAAACCAGGTACTTCCTTCCTGTAAGAATGCCTTTTGCTAGATTCAGCTGAACCTACAAAATCTTGTCACCTGACAGAGTGTAGCAGTCAAAAAGAACACCTGAGTAGACACTGAGCTTTTTTTAACATATTCAAAATATTATTACTTTGCTTCATTCCATGCAGAACAGGCAGCTGGATTTGGCTTTGGGAAAAAAAGAAAGTTCTGGAGTAACACAGAATATTTAGGAAGCTGATAAAATTTTCGGAATTGTCCTTTCTTTCCAAAAGGTTTAGGCAACTTCCTGGGAACATGTGAGGTCAGGTAAATACCTGAAGTTTCTGGCCAAGGAAATTGAGGTAGAAACTCAGAGGATGATTACTGAGGTTACAGTGACAATGAGATCTGGGACAAAGCAGTATTTTCTGGTAGTCAGGAGCCTTTTCAGCACTTTTAACCGGACAGAACTTTGTGGCCTTTAGCTGAGAAACAGGGGCTACTCACCTTATCTGAGTGTTAGCCACGTGCTACACCATTTTCCTCCTTTAATGACTATTCACAAGGTATCTTAGACAATTTATATATTTAGAAATATTATTATTATTATTATTATTATTATTATTATTATTATTATTATTATTATTATTATTATTACAGTTACTATTACTATTACTATTACTATTACTATTACTATTACTATTACTATTACTATTACTATTATTTTGCCAAGAAATATATTTCTTTCTGAAAATTGTTCAGGTGAATGGAAACTCTACAGACGTAGGCCATGCCTGCAATATCCAGATTTTAGTTACACAAAATTAGAATGTGACTTGTTCAAAGAGATATTTTTGGCAGTGTCACCCTTTCAGCTCACTAAAGTGAAAGATTTTCCATTCATAAATGCAATGAAAGTATTTTCCATAGAAAACGTAAAATAGAACAAGTGAATCCTTTAGAAAATAATAAATTTAGACTCAAGTTTTCAGCATGTTTGTAAAGCACTTGGTGCACTTTCAAGAACATCTCAGGAGCAAGTTTTCTTCTTTCCACTGGATGACTGAAGAGAAATTTCTTACTGGAATTCTCTGTATTCTCTGTGGAAGCATGTGCTCATAATTTCTTTTCTCCAAAGACCTGATGGTTCTAAGGTCTAAGTCCTTGTGATTTCCAAAATGCACTCTTAATTAACAAACTGCTCTTCTGCAGTGTCCTGGGTGTGTTTCTGTGCCCACCTGTCTGAACATAACCCAGAATTAATTAAAAAAAAAAAAAAATTGTGAATGAACAATTCCCTTTCCAGCCCCTTCCATCATCCAATCAGTTTGTAAGTGACAGTGACAGAGGGAGAGTTTCTAATCTGACAAAAGCTTAAAAATTTATGATGGTCAGCATGTTCTGATGTTTTTTACCAAAACAACTTTAAATTTGGTTTATTTAATCCAAATTTAAAAGTAAGGAAGAACAGATTTTTATTGCTTGGTCAGAAAATAAGCATCCACATAGAAGAATCAGAAGTATAAAAGGTTGGAGGCAAGTAGCTTGGGTAAGCAGACAAGCATTTAAAAACTGTTCTTTATCCTACTTTAGCTGATAGACTCTGAAATTCCTCTCTGATCACAGCATTAAACCAGATGGATGGAGAAGCAGTGGTATAAACAGAGCCTCTTCTGCAGCAATATTTTAAATGTTATTCACTATATATATCTCCATCCTTGAAAGTAACTCCCAATTTATTTGACTTTAGGAAGTCAAAACACTTCCTAAGGAATCAGGGAGAAGCTGTAAAAGAAATTGCATCCCTGTGACAGGGGGTTGACATGTAATGATAAACACATCAAGACAATTGACCATAAACATGTCAAAACAAAGTTGTATTTGAAAATAGCTGAAAAAAAAAAAAATGTATATAAAGAAGCCATTAGGGTTTTAAAAATTAGGAGGTGTAAAGAAGTTTCCCAAAGCTGAAGTGTTGACTTTACATGGTAAAATGCACTTCCAGGTATTTATATGAGGGGTGCTTTATTTCAGGTGAACATAAATATATGCAGAATCACAGAACTAGTAAATAGAAAGCTCTCATTTTTAGTTCTAGTTATGACTTTATCTTCATCCCTTACAGGTTTTACCATAATTTCCTCAAAGCTGTTTTACCAGTCAGAAAATAAGGAAATGGGCACCACATTACTTTTTTTGCAAAAATAAAGTGTGTCAGAGAGGTTTAGGATCTAGTGAGTTCACTGAAAGTCAGCAGATTAAAGCCCATGAAGGATATAGTGAAAAAAAATATGTTCCCTCAGGAGCACTTTAATTAATCCTGTATTTATTATCCATCGAGTTTTTTTGAAAAATGCTTTTTTTTAAATTGTTTTTTGTTTTTTGTTTTTTTCTGTGTTTCAGCTGACATAAAGCTGCAGACTAACTGTTTAATCCCTCCCTTTTTTTTTTTAATTTTTTTTTTTTAGTTTCTTTTGTTTTAGTTTCTGTTTTTGTTTTTCACAGAGAGAAATGCTAAAACCACAGAAAGCTCCATTGCTGTCTGGCAGTCTTACTGCTGTTAATGGGAGCCTTACACTCAATTACCACCATCTTCACAGGAAGTTTAATTAACCAACATAATGCCTAAAAAAAAAATGTATTTAACAGCAAGATTGAGTGGAATCATAGTATTAAGCACAGTGAGATGTCTCTATATTGCCCTAGAACTAACTATATCCCAAATAATGGGAGGGGGTGAAAATGACGCCTCGTAGCAGAAACAAATTTTGCATTATTATTCCTGTCATTGGAAATAACTATGATAATGCATTCACTATTGATCTTTCTCAGTGGGACTCCAGCTCTGACTCATTGCTCATCCTGAATGGCTCAGTGAAGTTGCAGGGGCTGTCAGTGGTTTTTTGGCACTCCATCTGCCTCACAGTCCTGGCTGTCTGTGGGCTGACCTCCCATGGGCTACCCAGAGAGGCAACCCTAAAATACAGGATTTGCAAGTGCACAGCAAAAAGTTTTGAATTCCAGGAAATAGGAAAGGAAAGAGAGAAGAGAGAAGAGAGAAGAGAGAAGAGAGAGAAGAGAGAAGAGAGAAGAGAGAAGAGAGAAGAGAGAAGAGAGAAGAGAGAAGAGAGAAGAGAGAAGAGAGAAGAGAGAAGAGAGAAGAGAGAAGAGAGAGAGAGAGAAGAGAGAAGAGAGAAGAGAGAAGAGAGAAGAGAGAAGAGAGGAGAGAGAAGAGAGGAGAGAGAAGAGAGGAGAGAGGAGAGAGGAGAGAGGTTTGGAGAGAAGAGAAGAGAAGAGAAGAGAAGAGAAGAGAAGAGAAGAGAAGAGAAGAGAAGAGAAGAGAAGAGAAGAGAAGAGAAGAGAAGAGAAGAGAAGAGAAGAGAAGAGAAGAGAAGAGAAGAGAAGAGAAGAGAAGAGAAGAGAAGAGAAGGAGAAGAGAAGAGAAGAGAAGAGAAGAGAAGAGAAGAGAAGAGAAGAGAAGAGAAGAGAAGAGAAGAGAAGAAGAGGAGAGGAGAGAAGAGAAGAGGAGAGAAGAGGAGAAGAAAAGAAGAGAGAAGAAAAGAAGAGAGAAGAAAAGAAAAGAGAAGAAAAGAAAAGAAAAGAAAAGAAAAGAAAAGAAAAGAAAAGAAAAGAAAAGAAAAGAAAAGAAAAGAAAAGAAAAGAAAAGAAAAGAAAAGAAAAGAAAAGAAAAGAAAAGAAAAGAAAAGAGAAAAAAGAAAGGAAAAAAGGAAAGGAGAGGAAAGGAAAGGAACAAGACAAAACTTTTCTTTCCACAAGGATAAAATATAATTTTTTTAAGAAAATAAAATATAAAAAATTATAAAAATAGATGTATATTAAATAATTATTTAAACAAATATTAAACAAATAAAATAAATAAATTAATTAAAAATTAATAAATACATTTAGAAAATAATTTTGAAAGATAAGCAAAATCATTAATTGTAATACATAGGGTAAAAAACACATTTTTTTATGATTTCTGAATAATTTTTCATTTTTATGTTTAAGTCACATGACCATGCTGATCTTCCAGCTTCTTTGTTGTTTACATAGCATTTTCATTGGAAATGTGATAGATTTTTTTGTTTTTTCACCAGAGGGGAGGTGTAAAAATTGTTTTCACAGCAAGTGATCTGATTTTTTTTAATTTTTGTCTTTTTCCTTAATTTTTTTTTTCCACAGATAATTCACCAATTCCTTTTCCACTCCTAACAAACATATATTTTAGTTTTCATAATTTCCAAGCATTGTAAATTTAAAAGCTAACACATTCCTCTAGTAACTATATACATAGTACTTTGTAACCCTACTGTGTTATAGTAGTACCTTAATGTATTAAGGATATATTGAAAATAAGAAAATAAGTCTGTATATACACAAAAATGTCTTATAATTTATTTTACTTTTTGAAAACATATATACAGTAAAAATATGACTTTGTGGAAACAGTCTTTAAAAGTTTGAGTTTGTTTTTTTTTTATTGCCTTATAGATTAGCAGTGTTTTTGAGCATATAAAAATTATGTGCTGTCAGAGCTGGAGTGATTGAATGATTGACTGAAAATTCCATTAAGAAAATGAGAGTACACCACAGTGCTCTGCATTCTGTATCTGCTTTAGTGGAGCTTGGAAAGAGTGGAAAAAACCCAGAACCGGTGTAGAACAAAAACAAACATTTTTTATATTTGTTCAGTCCACTCCTTAACCTTTTCATAGTTTGTAGGACTTGAGGGTGGCTGGAGTTTCAAGACCCAGAAAAGGCTGGATAGGAAATGACCAGTAAGACTGAAAAAGGGAATTTTTTTTAAAAAAAGGGTGGGAACTAGGACACTTCTGGTAAAATATTCTGTAAGAACAGTAATATACTCCAGTTTTGTAAACACTTGAAATCACTTTTTTAATTAAAAGACTTCCCAGGCAGTGGAATTGCTTAGGCAATTCATTAATTTCTTCTCTGTATAAGATTCAAGATCTAATTCTCAAAACAGTCACCTCTTCATATTATGTACCTAAATATAGGTGTTGTTAAAAATAGGAACGAGGTGCAAAAAAACAGACAAAATCCAGTTAATTATAGAAAATAAACTGTAAAGAGTGGGTTAGTTTCCCTGGGTAGGGCATTTTTTTACATCTTTTAAGACTAATTTCAATTTGACATAATAGAAATGTAGACACAGTAGTCTCAGGTAATTCATATTCTATCTTCTAACAAAGTGTAATTCTTAAAGTGGGATAATTTCTCTGTTGAACTTCAGATAAGGCTGAAAAAAATGAAGAAAGAGCAGCACAGGTAAAAGCACAGTACACACAGAAGTAAATTAACTAACATATCTAATTAATGTTGTGTAATAATAGAAAATTGAACTCCTGAGATTGAAAATTTTAATCTGCCTTGTTTCTCAGTATATTATTAATCCAAGGTAACATTAAATTTCCTCTGTAAAGATTTCCATATAAAGTTATCAAAGTTAAACCCAAAATTCTGCATTGTATAATATTAAAATTAAAATTTGTAGATGCAATAATATCCCCAGCAAAGTCATGGATGCTTACATTTTGTGCCTTTAATGTTAAACTAAAATAATCCTACCCACATAATACACCAGCCTTTGACATAACAAAGGAATATGGCATTACTGAATTAATAATCACATTAATTGGTGTGTACAGCTGTGGGAGCACTGATACTGAATTAATTTAGCACAGATTAATGTAGACATGGCAATCTGAATATTTACATATCATTAAAGCTTGGTGCCTCCAAGACTCAAGGGCATTTTGTCCCCACAAAGTCTTTGGTTTACTGTTTTCAGAAGCATTTATCATCAAAGCTGGACAAGGGTTGGCACAATTTCAGGTGTTCAAATCTCGTGGAGAAAATCCCAAACCTCTGAATCAGAAATTCAATGAAATGGCAAATTAAGTCTTTTATACCTGTACCTTCATGGGGGGGGTCTTTAAATGGAGAAATTATATCACTATTTTCATCCTTACATGATCATGCATTTTGCATAGAGACAGGAAAGTCTCAAAGAAATAGAAATTGGATATAATATCTTTCTGTGTTTTTTACAGGACAGTGCAATGACACCAAAAAGCACAACCATTTCAAGTCTGTGTTTTTATGTAAACAGTTTTAATTGTTTTATTGCAACAATTAAAATTTGCTCTGCCCTATACAGATTTGAGAGTTGCTATAATTTCTTCTAGATATTTAAAAAAAACCCAAAAACATGACACTCTTACAAAAACCCACTTGGTAATACAACAAATCTAATTAAAGAACACTGCAATAAATCACTTAAAACTTTTCTCCAGTACAATCCACTAATCAATTAACATCCAAGCTGCCTTATGCCATTACCCTGGCATCACTTAGGCCTCATTTGTAGTTTAAATTAGGTAATACCTTTATTTTATATATATAATATCACACTGGTATCACTGATTCCTGCAAGAAATCTGTTACCTGAAGATCTGTTGATTTTGGTAGAATTGTTGTGGATTATAGGAGTAATTTATGATTGGGGATAGCATAACTTTGAAAAATCAGCCTTTAATGCCAGACCCATTTATCCCTTCTTTTTATTAATTCTTAGTGGTTGAAACAACTCAAAATGGGAATGGTTTTCTTTTAACTATTTAAATTAAGTCATTTATTCTTACATAGTTAAGATCTTTTTATGGCATTAGGGGGTGAAAAGGGCATTGCCAGGGACAATGGAATTCACAGGTGTCTGATGCTCTACCTAAAATAATTGCTTACAAAAGTAGTTTTATTTGTAGATAGCTAAAGCTGGGTGGAATTAATCCCTACCTTTGCCATGCCTTTGATCTGGAAATCACTCACCTCCTTCTAAGAAATTCTGTAACAACTGTAAACCACCAGGGATTTCAAGGAATTGAGTATGAAAGTTGGAATTTATTGAATTATTATAGGATTTCTGGCTATTTGACAATTTACCCTCTTTCCAGACAAGGCAGGAACAATTATTTTAGATTTTTTTCATTCTAAATAAACAGCTTTCCAGGTTTCCCCTCAAACTGTCCCAGTCATTTCCATTTAATTAGGACTGCCTCCATCTTCTCAGCAATCTCCAGCTCAATTATCTGAAGTTTCATGGCTCTGTTGTGGTTTCAAAAAAAAGCCCATCAAATTTGACTCAAAGCATGAATAGGAACATAACAGCAAAGGGATTTTGAGTGTTAGAAAACTGGAGAATTTTACTTTTTTTCCATCTTTTGAGGTGTTTTGCACAAGCAGAGATGAAATGACACAGGAATCCAACAGATTATCTGTGTTCATCACTGCAGACCCAACCCTAAAAATTCCTGCTTGAATAAAGCTTTTTTCAATTTATTTTTTTTTTTTATTTTTCAGAGAAAAGAGGAAGATTAAGTAACAATCCATTATTTAATGGCAGCAGAGCAGCAATCTTCCCCCTCCATTCAACAGCAGATAAATTTAATGATTTTGCTATCTGATGAGGGTTTTTTGATCTTGGCATCTCTGGACACTAAGATCTGCATTTTTCTTGAGACATCTTTAAACTGTATAAACAATTTAAATTTTCTAGAACTAAAAAAAAAATTAAAAAAAAAAAAATAAAAGGCTGGGAATTTCAAACATACTGACATCCTTAGTGAAAATCTAGGTCTAGTTTGGTTAAATACTGGAGATTTTCTCTGCTTCTCTGGATTACTCAGAATTTTTCATTCTTGACCTCCTGATCCTTTCCTCCCATTCAGCAGCCAACATTCCCATCCTAAATTCTGTCACCAGCCCTTTCCTCCTACAAATCTATTTAATGTAATGGGTCAAAATTCTTTTAATGAGTCTCTTATCAGACTTTTCACTTCTTTCTGTGAACTAAGAACCTCCAACACAGTACATTCCTCTTACATTTTTTTTTCCTCTAAGGACTAATTTAATGTCTTATTATACTTCTGGGCATCATTTGGCTCTATCTGATGTGCATCAGCTGCACTGCAGATGGCTTGAGGCTCATTGCCCAGCCATATTTCTGATCTCCAGGTACATAACTGGCCTGAACACAGGATAATATCACCCTGAGAAAAAAAAGAAAAGGCAAAAAAAGAAAAGCACTTTTTTTCTGGTACCCTGTAGGACACTGGAGGCAGCTACATTCATTATGAATGTACCTCAATGGTCTTTTTTTTACCAGTTTGGGGTTTTTTTTTCCCACCACTTTGTGTCCCAACCCAGTGCTATCTGCACCAGGAATATACATATTAAATATCCTTTTATGTCATACCTGACACATGAGAAAACGATCACAGGATGACCAGTTGTAAAGGAAAAGGAGCTTGGTTCACTTTGTATCTTCAAGGAAGGCATTGAAGGTTCCTTTCTGCAACATTTTATGCATAAACCTTAACGTTTCACTCAGATTTAAATACTAGGGATGCTATTATTCTACCCAAATAGGCGATGATTGTTTTATAATCCATAGAATACATAATTCATAATATACATAATTCACTGTATGCTGAAAAAAGATGGCCAGGAAAATCATTGGAAGGGATGGACTCAGCCTGAATTCATGGCTTGGTTTAGAAGTATTTTGTGCTACATATGCACTTTAATAGTTGAGCAGACTTTTCACTGAGATAATAGAAAGTAAGGGAAAAACAATATCTAAAGAAGCATGATGATAAAATTTGGTTGGTTTTTTTTTTCCATAGACAGGATATTCCAGTTTAGTTGTTGGTAACACTGGAGCACTTTCCTTGACTCCCTTGCTGCGCTCACAAGGACAAACCAGAAGAAAACACAACATTTATATGCTTAAGCATATAAATTTAAAAACCCACATGTAGAGTCTGTGTCCATGTTGCTGCTCAAGTTCAAGTAACTTTGGTTTGCTAAACCTCACAGTTTTTCTTTACTCATGAAATTAGAAAATACTGGCAAACCCACTATTTTACACGAAAAGTAGATTTGTCCAGCTGCCATAAAAGACAGTACCTGAAACGTGGAAAAGGTTATTATTAACAACAGCAATTCTGCACCTGGGTGTAGAAGCTGTAAACAAAACAGGTGATTGTTACTGGAAAAAAGAGATGGCAGGAAAAACTATTTTACTGTGAGGGTGGCACAGGGTGCCCAGAGAAGCTGGGGCTGCCCCTGGATCCCTGGAATTATCCAAGGCCAGGCTGGACATTGGGGCTGGGAGCTCCTGGGATTATGAAAGGTTTCAGGGAGTTTGGGCCTGATGACCTTTAAACTTTAAACTATTCTATGATTCTGTGATGTTCATCTGAATTGTGATTATATTCCACATAAATAACCACTTGATCAGATCTCCAAATACGCAAAAGACCTAAGAAATGTTCAAAATAAGGCAGGGAAAGCTTTATCCCTTGAGATTTAATTTTTCCATTGGTTAGGGGGAAAAAAAAATAATCAGTTCCTATTGAAGACAGATTTTATCTGTTTGCCTTCCTATCCTCTTTAAAATTCCTTTTAAGCATTTTGGATCTTGTCCTAGTATTTATTGTTTCACACAGAAATTGATTCTCAGCCACCAAGCTGAGCAGGGTACATAAAAAAAAATGTAATTTCTCTTGCATAAGCTATGGATTACTCTTACCAATTTAGCACTCTAAAAGCTAATAAAATAATAAATTACAGTCTCTCATATCGCCTCACAGTTGGCAGAGTGACAACCATCTGAGGAAGGCTGTCTTTGTGCAGATGTTCCAGCTCAAAAAACTTTATCTGTGTTTCTCTCCCTTATTTCTTTTCATTTAGTTCTGTATGGGACCTGTGGTTATTACCTTGATGCATTTTTTATTGATCTGCTGAAGTTTCTGTCACAGCCAGTTATGAGACATCGAATTTTTTATTTTATTTTTTTTTTCCCCCTCCCCCCAAAAAAATGGAATTAAGGGAATGTAAGTCCTGGGTCACTGCAGCTCATTTCAGGTTGTGGCTCTTCAGTTCAGCCCAACTGCTCTCATGTAGAACATGGTATTTCAGCCTCAAATATTTCCAAGCAGAAACCTTGGAGACTTTGGTTTGGGCAATCTGGTGTAAATCTATCTGGAATTGGTCTGTATTCCCAATATTTTTTACCTTTTTTTTTTTTTTAATCGAATTTTTAGTTGTTGTTGACAGAAATAAAAGGGGGAAAATATCCAACAAATACCAAAATTTTCTTCCAACAGTGTTAATTGATACTTTATGAAAATATTTTCTAGCTTGCATCAAAGGTGAACAAGGATATTTCATCTTTCTTCTCTGGTATTCAGTGGAATGGAACAAGACAATTCTGCCATGAAACAGGAATATGATGGCAATTTTAGGTTTTAAATGCAAAACTCAAAATCCTGTTAAAATCATCACGTAAATAAAAGGCCTAAGCAGGAAAGGATCTCTTTCTGAGGTTGCTTAATTTGAACTTGTAGCACTTGGTGCATTGTAAATTCTGTTTGGGGGGGATTTTAGTTCATTTTTGGTTTTTTTTTTTAATTAAAAAAATCAAAAACCAAAGGGTTCCTGTCTGGTCAGCAAAAGAGGTTTTTAGTGGGTTAACAGTATGAGATAAAGTTATAATATGTTTTCAACATTTTTCCCCTTAAATGCCATGGTGGAGCTTACAGCAGTCATGTTCCAGAAGCAGCATGGAAAAATGTGTAAATATCAAAGGTTTTCAGCTTGACCTTCAGGCTTAAAATTATGAGTTTAAAAACAGAAAGAAAAATTCAGAGAAAATAAAAATGCCAAAAAAAAAAAAAAAAAAAAAAAAAAATTGGGCAGTGGGATCTACCACATCAGAATTTAAACCAAACGAAGCAACAGGATACCACATTATTTACTAAACACTGTTACTTAGACTCCTTTCCACTAAAATTAAACATCCTTTTAACTCACATTCCTGACTTTCACACCAAAACTAACACTCACTGAGCTATCAGTGGAGTGCATTTTGGAAATAGACATAAAATCCATGGAGGTGTAATTAACCTACAAAATCAATTTTTTTTGCCTCAGTTACGTTATTCTATTCCTGTGTTTTCATCTAAATAAAGGGTAATTTAGAACAATTCTCCATGGTGTTTGCACCAGAGAAGTTAAGAGAAATCAAGGTTGTCCTAGAACTTTCCTTTAAATAATAAAGAATGAAAACACTGCATTTTATTAATAAGTCCACAGGTTAACTCATTTAGTTGTCCATTTTCCTGAACAATAAAGCAAGTTTGTGAACACAAACAAAAAAGGACTGAGGATATTTATGATTCTTTGCTTACAAAGTGAAGCCCAAATTAAAAACTTGAGAGGTGGTTAATTTTCCATAAAAGAATTCACACAAAACTGATTTGATTTTTGCTTTTTTATAAATTGTTATTAGCTTTGGTTAAATCATATTTCCAGGAAGAAAGTCTGCAAGTGTTCCACTGGAATAGGTGAATATTATGTTCTAACTACAATTTAAAATTGTTTACATGATCACATTCCATTGATTTGCAGCACTATCTTCCCAGATATTCAATCTCATTTAGTGGGTCATCTAACCTCTCATTAAAAAAAAAAAAAAAAAAAAAAGGAAAATAAAAAAAAAAGGGGAAGTTCCTGTTCCTTTGGCAGTACTTCCCATTAATTTTTTCTGGAGAATTCACCTCAAAACAGCTTGACCAGAAAAAAAAAAAACCCGTAGATCAATACAAGATTAAACACATGCATTTTTTTTTTTTTTTAATTTTAACAAACACTGTCTTGAAGGGAGAGATGCATAAAATATTTCAAATTAATCTTTTCCTTCTCCCCCGTATCAGAGTGAAAACAACCCCTTAGACTTTGAAACATACCTGGCAATTATGTGTTTCTAAAATAATTATGTCATTTACTGCTATTGCAAAACACTTGCCTCGAAAGCTGATGATGTCACAGAAATAAATATCCAGGGAAGGATATTTATGTGGAGGGGGGGAGGAGGAACTCAGCTCACATCCTTTCTGATATTAGTGTGTTCAGTGAGTTAATGGAAAAGCTGATACTAATGGTACACTATAAATTAGTACATCTGCAATAAAAAACTTATTTTCCTTTTTAATCGCTCGGGAGCTGTTCTGCAAATGTGTTTCCATCTCGGGTACTGGTGAGTTCAACGATGTGCACAACGGGGCTCATGCTCCAGTAAACTGGTGAGAGATGTTAAATGCAAGAACAGCATTAAAGTTATGTCTGGTGGCAGTATAAATGAAAGTCTCTCACCATTCCCCTGTAACCTGCTTCAGGAGTTTGTAACTCAGCTGTGAAATGGGCACTCAATTAAAAATAAGAGTACTGCACGAGTCTGCAGGAAAAAAAATGAATATATATATATATATATATATATATATATATATACACATATATGTGTGTATATATATTTTTTTTTTTTTTATTTTTTTTTTTCTCTGGAGTTTCTTGCAGCTACCCTAAATAGACTTTGATTTTTGTGCTTGTCAGGGGACAGGAGATTTGATTCTGGGAGACAAAACCATTGATCTGGTGCATTTCTAGGAAATACAACTTGTTCAAACCCCAGCCCTAGCTTCTGGGGTTTTTCATTTGGCAAATTGTGTGTGATCATGTTTATATCCCTGTATGAGAAATATCTTTAATATGCATTGCCACTAATCTCTGACTATTGCAAACTGGTCAGCTTTTACCTCAGAAGAAAAAAGAAATCTGACACAATTTACACTACACTGCAACTTTTGCTGAGGAAATTAAATTAAATATGAAAGTCTTAATATGACTTAGAGTCTTCTGAAATTCTTGATAATTATTTATAGTCACACCCATGCATTAGGTTTTTGAGAGCAGGAATGTGTGGTTGCTGATGTGGGTGTGCCTGATTCTCTCCACATTCCCTAGGAAACAGGAGAGAAATTCAGCTGGTGTCAACAGAGTTTGACATTTGTACCAAAACAGTTTGAACTGAGAGAAAACGTCTTGTGGTGATGCAATTTAAGAGCTTTCTCAGCATCCATTCTCCCACTTTGGCTGTGGATAGAAACTGGGCAAATAACAGTCCAGAATTTCAAAATACTCACATAAACCCTCGTGGTTCCATATATATATATATTTATTTTATATATATATATATATATATATATATATAAAGAATATATTCATGTAAATAGAAGAAACCTTCAGGCAAAGCATTTGATGAACACTTTTCTCATTTTGAAGAGTGTCAACCTGGAAAAAATGCATTTTCCTGGGCCAAAGGTATTTTGACTGTCTCATAAGAATGAAGATTAGTTGTTAGAACAGGCTGTGCTGGAAATTAACTGTTCCTGTCCTCATTCTGTGCATAATGACAAATATCATGTGGAAATCATGTCATCCTGCTCTTGAACACAATTCTTGACATGCTGGAATTGGACGGCAAAAGGGATGGCTCCATAAGCAAAGTTAATTTTTGTTTGCAATCTGCCTCGTCTGCCGGTATAATGTCTCTCTGTTGCATCATATCCCTTGGTTTCAAAACAATATTGATATCAAAATTCTGTAAGTTTAATTATTCACCATTCCTCTTAATGTAAAGTTACATTCTACTTGCTTCAGTGACTGCAGGTGTCAGTAAAGGAATTATTTACATGCTTTTAAATGTCGGTTGTTTCCTTGCATAAATACATACTCTATTTTCTCATCCTTAATAAGGAGAAAATGTATTTATTTTTGCATAATTAGAGAAAATAACAGTCATAACTTCATGAAACTAGGGAGTTTTTCCCTACTAATTGCTTAAAGCCACAAGAAAATATGAAATTAAATTGCCATTTCATGCCAAGTAGAAGCCACTGAGAGTCTTCAGGAGCTGATAGAGGAGAAAAGTTAACCTGTTGGGTGTTTCCTGTTCCTGCCCTGAGCTTCATTTATCAGGCTCAAACCAAGGAGCTCCTCCTGTAGAACAGTGCAATTAGCCAAGCAATTAGCTGTTTTTTGCAAAAATTATCCCTCTGCCTAAGATTGGTGCAGGGGTGGGTGCAATCCACATAAAACTCATCTGCGGGAGCACGCTGGAAATCAAATTCTGCAGCTGAATTTGGAAGGAATCTCTTTTTTCCTGTTAAAAAAAATCCCAAAACCCATAATTATTTGGGGTTCTTCTACTAATTTCAGTGAGTCTTGACCTGCAGTCCCATTTTTTTTCCCGTATTTGTGGTCAGTGATGTTGGTGCAGAGTTTTGCAACATTCCAGGTGCTGCTTATTAAATTGTTGTGTGGCACAGAGCAATTTGTAAAATCAATTATTTGCAGGCTCACAGGTTACCCTGGCAATTTTGAATTTAAAGTGAATCCCCAAATCCCACCTGATTTGAAGATTTCATCCACATTATGGCTTTCTTTCAGAAGACTATGCTTAGCGAAGGCATAAGTAAATATTTAACACTTTTATTATTATTTAAAGAGGGAAATGTGATTTTTATATGAAGTAAGAGAGTTCTTTACTACAACACATTTTCTTTTTTTTCTTCATATATAATTATATATATATTCTATAATTCTGAAACAGTATATTCTGTAATTGTTTAGTTTGGCTTGCTTTTTCCCAGATGATTGCCTATATTTTAAAGTTTGTCATCAACTAGTGGTAAAGACTACTAGAAATAAATTAATCAATTATGTTTTACCCAAAAATAGACTCTCAAAGACCTGAAAACTCAAACCAGTTCGTGTGGGTTTCTTCAGCTTTTCAGTCTTACATACTCCAGGAATAATTATTTTATCAAATTTCAAAATGCTTAACATATTTATCTACATGAATGCATTGTTTTGATGTAAAAAAGATAAGTATGTCCTTTTTTAAATGCAACCATGGAATAAGTCAAGCTGAGGAGGCGAAGCTTTATTTCTTATTTATATTATAGGTGTTTTTCCTCTCCTGTGTTTACTGGAAGTGTTTTCAGGAGTGATGTGACAGAGTTCAGCAGCAACACAATTTCAAGTATATTCACCACTGCTAACTGAACATTGTTGTGGTGAAAAAAATCAACTCCAGCCTGTTTTTAAATCTAAATCTGAGTGGAAATGGCACATAACAAAGACATACACATGAGGAAGAGCCACAAACACCCTTTCAGCAATGCAAGTGTAGCAGAGGAACTTGAAAAACGCTGCAACAAAAACACGCCGTAAGGTTTTTGAGATAATCCAGATTTTTACCTTAAAAACTTGTAAATTTCTTAAATTAAATTCTTAATTCTTTATTAAGAATTCTTAATTATATTAAGATAAAATAATTAAATATATTAATCACATTTTTACATTTATTTCTACATAAATATATACTATATAATATCTAATATTGTAATACATGATATATGATACATAATATATAATATACAAAATATGTTATATAATATATAATATAATATATTAATATATTAATATGTTAATTCAAATATATAATGAGTATAATTTTTATATTTAATATATAATTCTATATAATATGTATATTTTATATAATATTTATTTATACATTATTATTAATTGTAATAATTAAATCCTTAATTTAATTAAGATTAAATTCCTAAAAATTCCTAAATTCTTGCATGAAATGATGCTGCTTTCCTAAGAGCAAGGATGAAAGAGGGATTTTGCACGGGGAAGCGTTGCTCTGAAAAATGAACAACTGAGGAAATGACACGAGGTGGTCCCAAAGCAATTCCCCCTGTGAAACTCATCTCTGCTTTGCCTCTCCTTTGCAAACCCAAGAGTCCTGTTCAGGGCAGCCCCCAGAGCACAGCTCATCTCACCTGCTCTGCTCTTTTGTGGCTTCACTACTCTGCACCTGAAATATTCATCTTTGACATCCTCATTTTGAGGAGATGCTTGAGGAGATTTTATCCCAAGGTTCTTGGCTTGGGTGGGATGTCTTCACTTGGAAAACTTGTTTTATAGGGGAACAAAATCCAGGTCATTTCAGCCAAATGACATAAATCTTAGCATCTAAATTTTAGCATCTAAATTTTAGCATCTAAATTTCAACGTTTAAATTTTAGCATTTACATTTAAGCATTTAAATTTTAGCACTTAAATTTTGGCATTTCTGCCATCAGAGCCTCACCCAACCAGGCCTAAACTCATTACAGCAGCAGGAAGCAACAAATCAGTGAACCAGACTCACATTCCAGATCCTCTGATGGGCATTTGTGACAACCTCATTGACACATGGATGCTTCTGCTTTGTAAACAACAACCCCAGTGACAGAACTATTTGGGGAAGGGGTGAACAAAACACCAATTTTTAATTTAATTTTTTTTTTAAATTATTTTTTAATTTCAAGCCACTGCCTGAACATTTTCAACTGCCTCAAACACGCCTTCCAAGATAATTAGGCAAGTGAAATGTTGTGTAAATTACAAAAAAAGAGAAAAATCTCCCTTTGGGTGTGACTCCCTTGCAAATAAAAATCTTGTATCACTAAAGAAGGAGTTGCCCCGTGCCCACTAGCAACCCCCTTTTCCTTACACAGAATTCTTACTGGTTTTCTTGCTACCCTTGGGGTTTTTAAATGATCCTGACTGATCTGAAAAAGAAACACAAAAGAATCCCCAGAACAACCAAATACTTAATTTTGCACATCTGCAAGAGAATGTTTTCTCAAAATCAGCAATAAAAGTGACTAGACATTGTTAATGTATTTGTGCTTCAAAGTGAAAATTCAAAATTATACTTAAACTGAAAACCACTTTATTTAATTTTTACACAATGTGTAAACTTTCATCTTAAAACTGTCACTAAACATCAGATTCTCAAATATACTGTGACTCAACTACCTGTTTTTCTGCTAATGTGGGGCAGTTCAGAGGATTTTAAAACAGGGACCATGAAGCTTTTAAAACTGAGTTCCCTGTAGGAAGTTCAGGTCCTCAGCACTTTTCATTTCAAAGTGAAAAGCCATTTCATCAGCCCAGAAATGTTATTCTGCTTTAGCTCAACTGCTTGGTGTTTCATTCTGATGGACACTGAGCATGTGTAAACTGCTTTCCAACCTGAAATTCTGCAGGAAAATGTAATGAATGACCAAGCTGATTTATTTATTTATTCATTCTCTCATTTATTTACTGTTATTTCAAAACTTAGGTGCCAACAGTTGTGGAATTGTTTTGGATAAGTATCCAAAAAGTATCATCAGCTTCCAGTTAGGTGGGACCTCTCTGAAATATCAAGACAAAAAAATGTCAACTTTGACAGTGATGATTTTTAACTTTTTAGTAAAACTGTGGTTTTCTACATTCCATTGTGATAATAATTCTGACACCCACAGTGCTTAAGGTGAGTGTTAAAAGAGAACATAAACTTCAATATATATATACATATTTGTGTGTATATATACATAATTTCCAGATTATATATCTGGGACATCCTTCACTAATTGGAATATTCTGATCACAAATCTCTTAAATATAGCAAAAATAAATAAATAAATAATTAAAAAAAGATAGATGAAAGTAGGCTGCAGTCAGAAATTCTTATGCAGAAAAAGTAACAGGTGTGTAACAATTTATAATTGAATGCATTAGGAAAGCCCTTTGACACAACTATAATGTTCATATTGCAGCACTGGAATTTTTTATATGATAGGACACATGCAAAATTTCAAATCACTGCCAGAAAATTTCCCTCCTCACTATTACCCTAATAAAGGTGTTAAATTCTTCTTATTTTAGCCTGTAAACAACAAATAAAAAACCTCCAAAGAATGTAAAAAATCCCAGTTTCTTTAACTGTCTCTATTATTTTTAGTGCTGTATAGAGCAGAGTAGAGTTTGGGTATTTTTTATTCTATTGACCTCTCAGATAGTTCTAACTGCTCTTTTCATCCCTAAACTAGGGGGAAAAATTACTTCCTCACAAATACAAACTTTCAAAATATGTTAATTAACAGAATTCTTTTAGAATTCAAGGAATATATTGTACTCTTAAGAGAAACATGAAATAAAATTAAACATCCAAATACAGCAAAAACTCCTCAAACTTTGGCCCTTACAAGCAGAACTATCTCTGGTATCTTTTTTTTATCAGCCAGGAAGAACATACTCAAATTGCTACTTAAAAGAAAAAAAAAAGGTTATGGGTACAGTGCATTCTTAAGTATTGTTTCCATTTCTTTCCTGTTGCTCTTGTGTCTAAACTCAAAATTCTTTAGGCAGAGTCCCAATCAGAAGTTCCAACCTGTTCTGATTGTATCATTGAGTTAACAGGAGTCAGGGAAAATGACCATCTCTTGGAGGAGAAAAAAAACCAAAACAATCAAAACAACCAAACCCAGAAAAAAAAATCCAGCCTTTAAAAACATCAAAGAGTATTTTATTTATAACAGAGCGCAGCACATGGCGCAATAATAGAAACACTCTGCTTTTTTATTGCTTTGAGATGAGACAGTGGCTTCAGAGAGCTCCTAAAGTTTATGTTGTATGATTCAAGACAAATAATAAGAAAACCACCCAAACATTCTCTTCCTCACACCTTTATTTATAAATGCTATTTGCAGGGTTTTCTGTAGAAAACCTCTACTGAATTTCGCTCCTAGACCTGTTATGCCTTTGGTAAAAATAAGCATTTCTGACAGCACCATTTCACTCCTTTCTGTGCTCCTTTTCCCAAGTACATCTATTTTTGATATCCACCTTTGGCTGGTAGAGCCTATTGTGAAAGGTTTTAGAGTCTTCTGTTTTCAAAGCTCCCTGTTTAAAATGGCAGCACCCAATTAGGCAGATATCTGTCTGCACTTGTTCATGATGTAAAAGAGTAAATTGCTCTGTTTTTTAACCCTGTTAAGATCTCAGTTTTCATCAGGTCTCTATATGCCACGGTTTAATCAGAGAGGAACTGAGCATCACACAGCCTCTGGCTCACTCTTCCCCCTCCAGCAGGATCAGAGGAAGAGAACTGGAAGACTTAAAAGTGAAATAAACCTCATGGGTTGAGATACCAGCAGAATTACCCTTGATGCAAAAATAAAAATAAAAAAGGACAAACTCAAAGCAACCACAAAAACAAGCAAAATTAAACAAAAATAAACAATGAAGACAAAACTGACACCAGTAACAGCAGTGGCAGTAATGGTGATGCTGAACAAGTGAGAGAAATAAAGAGAAAAACCAGAAATGAGAACTCACCACCAACTGGATGATTCCCAGAGAGCCCCCAAGCCGTGTCCTCCCTCTCAGCCTTCCCCAGCTTCATACACTGGGCATGAGACCTGTGGTCTGGGGACAGCTATCCTGCCTCTGTCCCCTCCCAGCTCCCTGTGTCCCCCCAGACACAAGTCTCTCCTTGTTGAGATACCGAAAAACAAGAAGAAAACAAGCTTAATTCCTTTTATTTTGGAGTGGATTTTTTTTTTTTTTTTCTTCCTTTGGTAACTTTTTATTGTGTTTTATGACCTTTTTTTTTTTTTTTTTTTTTGAAATGCTGTCAGGTATCAGTCATCTAAAAATGACAGATGGCACAAATACTTTTATTAGAGGTGAGGACTTGATCTCTCGGGGGTTTGAGGGAAGGAGGAGAGGCAGGAGAGGACACGCACACACCACCTCCAACAACAACAAGAGATTTCTTGTGTTGCAAAGGAGACCTCAGCCAGAGGCATTTTGCCCATTTCTAGCAGACAGTGTGGGAGTCCCTTTGTGCTGACACACATGAGCTGCTCATGGAGGAGAAAAGTGTTGGAGGCACAGGAGGTGACAAAGATTTCTTTTCTGTCTGGATCAGCAACAAGTGCTGCCATCCTCCCACTCGACTGCGGATAGCTGTCTCCTGCTCAAATCCAGCAAAATCTGCAGTCCATCAAACATTTATGCTGTAGCCAGGCATTTTTAAGCTTGAAAAAATAACTTTATGTTCTCTGGACTGGCCTCCAAAATAAATGCAGGCCGTGATTTGGACTCGTATAGCGACTGGAGAGTTTACTCTTCCATTTCAGTTCACCACATTTCCCTTGCAGCTGATTTATCCATCAATAAATCTAATGTGCAGATTAGACACAAATCACACTTGCTAGTAACAGTTCCTGTTGCAAACATCTTAATCCCATTTCATGCTTTTTATGGAGTGCTATTAATTTTTTTTTTTATTTTTTTTTTTTTTTTTTTGCCTGGCTCTTGTTACTTCTCGGAATGTGACACACACATTAAGAAAATATTTATTGAAGTTAAGTAGTCATTTCATTATAAGTAGACATGGAAATATAGACACTGAAGCCAGAATTTTGCTCTGCAAGCTCATGTTACCTCTGGGGAAAAATGGTAAACATTGTTAATAGCTTATTTAAATTCAGAGATAGCTATCATAGAGAGGAAAAATGTGAAGCTCTGCAGTCAAAAAAAAAAAAAATAAAAAATAGGAAGCTATAGCTTCACAAAGGAAATATTTTTGAGCTCCAGGGCTCAGAATGACCATGAATTTAATGACTTTTGTTGAGGCAAAGATTGAGAAATTTATTTTTGGGATTCCATATCCCATGATCAAAGGAAAATTGCCTCCTATCTAGTATAATGTCCCCAAAAGTACATGCAGCAGGACCTAATAGCAGTCACTGGAAATAAAATATAGGCAATTCAATTTTCTTTTTCTTTTTTTCCCCTTAGAAATACACTTTAAGGAAGTAGACCAGAGTTTTTAAGCCCAAAGATTGGCATTGTGATTATCTCATTTTTTGGTACTGCTTCATCTCTCTCAAAGCCAAGGTTCTTCCTTTTGCTTTCTGCCCATACCTTAGAATCCACTAAATCACATAATATATGAAATACTTAATTTGGCAGGAATAGGGGAAGGGGAAAGGTGTCATCACATGCCTGGAAATGTAATTTTCTGAAATGCTGAACAGTAACATTTTTAGAAGTCCCTCTTACTTATTTTTATCTACTTTTGGTCCAGGAGGAAGAGGAAGAGGAAAACCAAAGAGGAAAGGACTCTTTGAGTACATATGAAACTTAACAAGATTTGAGTTTCTAGAGCCTTTTTTATTTGTGTGTGCTGTGATCTTACCTATGAGGAGAGCCCTACAGTGCCCACCATTCTGATCTGAAAATGTTCATACAAGCTCCTCCAGTTGCTTTGTGCATCTTGTAAAAGGTCTTGGAAAACCTCTAAGGAGCATTTTCCATGGCGAGACGACAGCAACGGGCTTTGATCCCAGCTGTGATCCTTTCACAGCAGCTCTAAGAAGCATTCAGAGCAACAGAGGGCAGGGCTGGATGGGATCTTGGGCAGGAATTGTTCCCTGGCAGGGTGGGCAGGCCCTGGCACAGGGTGCCCAGAGCAGCTGGGGCTGCCCCTGGATCCCTGGCAGTGGGATTTCTTTTTCCTGTGTCCCCTAGAGCCTAATGATGTAGGTAATGAAATATTCCAGGTGCCTAAACTGTTCCTGCATTTCTCTTTTTTCCTAAGGTGGAAAGAAAATTTATTCCTGTGCCACAAGCTCCATGATTTTAACTGTGTCTGACTGACACATAATCTCTCCATGTTACCAGCAAAAAGCATTACAATGCATACAATTTCCTTAAAAAAAAAGGATAAAAACATACCCATCTACCTGGCTTCTTGTGGGCAGCAGCACAACATTATTTTTTCAACACCTAACACCCAGATGATTGACCTCAGGCAAGAAACATTTGTAGTTATTTGACAAATAGAGTTTCAGATTAGGTTTTATTTCATTGAGGGTCTTGAGTTTCAGATTAGGTTTAATTTAATTGAGGGTCTTGCCATAACCATTTGTTTATGGCTGAATCAAGGTACATGGCTGCATGTAGTGTGTCATCCAAGTAATTGGACTGTTCACTCTTCATCTCTCTTGGACCCACAAAACTGGACATTCCCAGCAGATTCCAGCATGTTCTACCATCAAAGGAAGAAAAGTTTGTCAGACTTTTACAACTAGCTTTGTTCTAAAGAATAAAATGAAAAAAAAAAAAAAAAAAAAAAGAAGAAACAACAACAAAAAAAGAAGAAAGGAGGAATATTTAAGACATGAATTCACTTGCTGTAATCCTCTGCAAACCATAAATGAGTAAGAAAATTCACCACCTGAATTCTACTTTGAAATAAAAAGGAAAACAATCTTCTCTGCAGTTAGGACTGGCCTCTACAAGATTTTGATTTCGCTAAACTGCCTCAACTAAATTACCTGTTACTCTGAGCTTTATCTCAGACTCCATAAATTTGTTCCTTGGCTGGGGACTCATGTTCCTCAGGACTTCTTGTGATTTTTCAAGAGCTGGGTTAGCTGATTCCCTCTGTGTTTGGAACACCTGCCCCATCTGTAGTAAAGCACGGAGTGCTGTTTCTCTTTGGACAGATGGCACCGCTGCTAGTGTTTAATATTTTAACTGCTTAATATTTAGAAACTTTGTGCCAGTCAGAAATGCCCACTAGGAGGAAACAAACAAATCAGAGCCATAAAGAACAGGGAATTTTCCTCACCCAGCTTCTATCAATTCTTAGCAGGGAGCAGTCCTGTGGTTTTGGATAGCTGGGAGCATGAAGGCAACTTAAATCTATGCCAGCTGCTAATAGCCCAAGGCTTACTGGGCCATAGGGAGCTAGACAGGCACATTTTTATTTGTCTGCCCTTCCATGGAGAAATAAATTATTTTTTAATTTACTTCTCCCATTTTCCAATTAATTTGGCCATATCAACATTCCAGCGCCCAGCAAAATGTATTTGAATTGGCAGAGCTGTGCAAAAGCTGTGCTTGCAGTACTGCAAATTCAAATTCCTCCCATTAGCTACCCAATTAAGCAGAAGGAAGTTTAAATTACCAGCCTCTGACTTTATTTATTTATTTTTACAGAGGACTAGTAGTTAACCACGTTTAAAGTCACATGAATAATAAGGGAATATATACTGGTGCAAGCCACAGAAGAGATGGGGAACAAAAAAAGAAATAAGGGAAATGAGAAGAAAAGAAAACCCCATTACCATTGGAAAGGAATTTCTTACTTAATTATGATCCGATTCAGTGAGTTATTAGACTTCTACTTAAAAAAGAAACATCTGATAATTAAGTAGCTATTAAACCAAATTGATCATTAGTTTGGGAAACACAGGCAACCCTTTTATTGAAAGGCTGCTTCCAAGTTATGTAGCTTTAAATAGATATCTCTCCAACTCAATGGA